>NC_141621.1:5165816-5465816 GCF_047967505.1 Dipteris shenzhenensis | reverse complement strand
CTACAAAGCACTACATTATTTAAAGCATGGCATATTTGATGTACACCAATGGGCACCTTTAAAAACATCCTTGTACTTTCAAAGGAATGGATACTTCAATTGACCACAAATCACAAAAAAGCAATCAAATAAAATGATGTGGAAGTTTTGGCAATGTAGATGATAAAGTTTTGTAAAATATCCTTTTAAAGCATCATTTTACAACTTTTAAATCAATGTACTGAGACTTGAACAAGCCTCAAAATATCTAAATAAGTGTTCTACTATTATCTTGATGTTCTTTAGGCACGTAAAGGTCGTGACAATGAAGTATAACTGTAGTGAATCAAAGATTGTTTGAGTCATATTTATTTATAGTGAGAGATGAGGTGTGCATTTTGAGCCACACATATAATCCTTAATTAGAAAGGCCATTAGTGTTAATTCTATCGGATGCAGAGTTACTCTATTGCCTATGCCCATTTCAAATGGATGCACGACCACTCTGGAAGAAATGCCATGAGTTGTAAGGTTCTAAAGGTATCATATACAAGAGAGCATAGAAAGTTGAAAGACTTTTGGATTATCCTTAAAATTTTCGTCTGATCAAATTGTAAGTTCAACGCATCCAATAATACCAAGCATCCAGTCCATGATTGGTAATAATTGCAAAAGCATGCATGATGAAGACATTTCAACCAAGTCTTTTTACTTTATTTCTTGTTCCATATGAATATACCCCCTACCAAACCCTCCCACATCCGAGCCTCACCTAACATGGTTTTGATTTTCAACTCCCCCTAATGCATGATATGCTACATTTGAATCAATCTCCCTACGACTAATGTATGCATGAGTAGCACACAATTCTCATCGGATCTTAACTTTATTATTAAAAAAAAAAGGCATTTGAAGGGCATACAAATGTTAATCATAGAGAAAATGTGCCGCGTTGCACTCCTACAAAGGCAAGACTACCTAAATGTATGTCTAAATTTAATGTTTCCCTCAAATCAAAATTTGCTTGCAATGTTAAAGGCTGCTTGCCTAGTTTCTTCAAGGAAATCAATTTGGGGGATGATATACATTCAGTTCCTCTACTGCTCCAATATATCAAAGCTCAAATTGTTCCATTAACTCCTCTAATCAATCAATTTCACGCCAATCATTCCATTCCACTTAAGCTCTAAATCCCCATAATTTATCTCAGGGAATTCACCCAACAATAAGTGAATATGGCATATATGTTTTGATGATTTTTCAAAGGGTTGAAAAACCCCCAAAAAAAATTTCCACATATCTACAAAAAAATTATGATATTTGAAAAAATGTATGTATGTTTAGATAGAGAAAAGGGTTATTTCAAAGTCTCAAGGTTCAACATTAGGGGTTCTAGCAAAACTCCCCTTGATGTCACTGTTATGTAGGGTCTTTTGCAATGAACTTTCGAGTTACCTTTCAAATGTCTAAAGTGTGTGACATTCATTGATCATTATTTCTCAAAAACATTCCTTTTAATGCATGTGAAGTAGATGTCACGCATGACCACCATTAATTTCGATGAAAACCACCAATAGTCAACTATGATATGCTCTCATTACAAAACTCAAATGTGAGTGTATGGATTGAGATTTTGTAGTTTAAAATCAAGGTATGACTTTTTCAATGGAAGTACATGAGAATTGAAAGGATTTGGTAGTTCATTACGTCTGTTGAATTTGTGATTCTTTTTTAAAAGGAAGGACAAGAGAGTCAAAAGGGTTTGGTAGTTCATTAGGTCTTTGTTGAATTTGTGAGTGGATTCTAGTATATCAAAAGTGCAAGGTATTTGTAATAAGGAGGGGATGTTCTCTTTTGATTGGCACAACTGCACTATCAAAACAAGGCAACATGTTGTAGGATTGGTACAATAGAATGTATGACCGACACTTTTTAGAAAGAAGAATGGGAAATGCTAAGAATCTTCATTTCATCTTTGCTTTCAAGTGGACATTTTGATGGCCTTTTGCATGTGGAAGTCATGAGAAAACTAAAGTAATAGTAGTAATGACTAGAGGATTGGATGATAACTAACTCATAGTCTAAAGATGAGGCATGCGTGCCCCTCAAACGAGTGTAAGGTAAAGTCAAAAATAGTATCGAGCTATAGAAAACCATTGTACTTCAATGCCAAATTTTTCAAAAACACAACTTACTTCTTGCCAAATTATGTTGAACAAACATGATTTCAAACTCGCCTCATCCTACTATGTTGATTAAGTAGCAAATTACAAGAGGTCACCGCCTCTGCCCTTACGAAATCAGGGCGCTTGATTATCTCAATCTACTACCAACCTACCTAACTGCTAGATTCCGACAACTAACCTCCTTCCTAAACTAGTCTAGTAATCCCGAGAAAGTGGTAGGCAGATCCGGGGGTAAACCACGGGAGCGCGAGCCACATTACAGAAGCACATAAACTCACAAATAAATGACATAATGCAGTTTACCAACACAAAGTTGAGTATGGCTGAGGTGAACTTGGACACAGTGTCACACAAATGTCCAAAGAAAGTCAAAGAAGCATATATGCAAGATATTCTTCATATACGGACAGAAGCCACATAAGGAAGACAATAGAAAAAGCAACTATGACACTCATAACATGGAACAACAAGAAGCTTTTCGCACCTTCCACGTTGAACATCTCAACATCGAAATCGAAAGGGCAAGCAACAGTCCTGCCAAACATGAGATATTGAAAGAAGCCAACTACAACAAAATTATATGGCCACACAAAGAAGAAGGATGCTTAAATAGAGGACACAATAAGGATACATGATCCTCACACAAAACACAAGTAGCTCATGCATGAGGCATAGCTTAAGAAAGCAATTGTTATTGCAAACCCCATATTCTCTAAGCTCAATAACACGCACATACAGTCCATATGAACAATGCAAAAGGGCTCAAGCTAAAGACTACATATATTGAATAAAACACAGAGTTTTCAATTATTTACAAAAGGAAAACAGACACAATTGAATATATCATTGCATTTGAGAATAGTTAGTTCTGATGCATTGTCCTTATATAAGACGAGCATGAAACCTAGAGTTTGAAATGACACATACAATCCATTCTTAAATCTTCCTTTTTGATCTGCTATCCATATATTGTTAAGAGAAAAATGAAAGAAAAGGAACAAGGCAGATTTGACATGCAACCTACATGCAAAATCAAACACACATGCACGATCGTGTCACGAAAATTAGAGTACAAACATCCATAAAATCCTCAGAAATAGGAATTGATAGGATGGACATGAGAAGAACAAGAAGAAAACTATCCAAACTTCCTGACATATACGAAATACAACACACAAAATAAGATAAGCTATATGGAAGTCCTAATCTCCAAGAACGACCAAAATAGACACTAATACAGGAAGATTCGTATCATGCAAAGTCCATAGGCCATTCATGTCACGCAAATGCGTCGAAAGAGGAGTGTAGATGCACTACAAGCCATGATAGGCAATGGTAAAATTGATGCACGTGCATTTATCAATGAAGAAACATTGTACAATTAGTGGGCCAATAAATGATATACAACGAGGATGGAAGGCATGTGGAAAGGGGAATGGGGAGCGAAGAAGAACAAGAAAAACTAAAGGAAAAATGATAATACTAAACGAGGCCTTTTGTTAAAAGTTGAAGCATGTGGGCCACTTCCTTCATTGAGGGACGATCCTGGGGGTTTAGTTGTGTACACCAAAGTGCCAATTGTAGAACATCAAACATCTCGTGCAAATCTTGGCTTGATGCCCACTCTATGAGGCTCTTACATGCCACTTGCTCCACTAGACTCCCTTCCTGCTTCGCTGATGCGGCTTGCACCCAAGTCACTAATGTCACCTCACCCGTAAACATCTCGCTAGTTGGCCGTTGCCTAGTCACCATCTCCAACAGCACAATTCCAAAACTATACACGTCTGCCTTCGAGGAAATCTTGTTATGGTATGCATGTTCTGCCAAACAAATAACAATCTTCCAAGTTAATACATTCATCCAAGGACACAGACTTTGTTTGTAGTTGGAAGAAAACACATGGTACCCACGAAAATAATAAGAGTGTAATGCACGGGTGTGTGAGAACGCAAGTTGGTGTGGCGTACTCCTTAGAATGGAGAAGTTCCAAGACCCTATGGGTGGTGATGTTAAATGAAGTGAAAACAGAGTGCACCAAAGCATGGGGCCAGTGATGCCTCTGATATAGTGGTATGCAGGAACATTATTTTTCGTGTGTCGGGCAATTAAACGGGAGCTAGCTCTGTACGACGATCTCTAAAAGCTAGCGACCTGAAAAAAGAAAATCTACAAGTGGAAATTCACAAAAGGATAATCCAATTCTCCACTAAGCCACTCCCACTAATAAGGAGAGAGAGAGGCAGGCCAAAGAAAAAGAAGATACCTGGGGCCATGTATCCAATGGAGCCCCGGACAGTGGAGGTGAACTTGATGTCTGCATGAGTGAAAATCTTGGCCAGCCCGAAATCTGAGAGGCGAGGCTCCATCCTTTCATTCAACAAAATGTTGCTGGGCTTGATGTCGCAGTGCACTATCTGCTCCGCCACCTCGTGATGCAAATACAACACTGCTTCCGCCACCCCCTTCGCCACCTTCATGTTTGCCTCCCAGCTCCTCCTTAACGCCCCCCCTGCCTCCTCGTGTAGCTCCTTCTCCAAACTGCCCCTCGCCATCAGCTCCAGCACAATCGCCTCCGCCCCTTCCTCCCCACAAAACCCCAGCACCCTCACCAGATTGCGGTGCCGCACCTTCCCTAATGACTCCAGCTCTGCTACCAAGCTCCGCTTGGCTTGCTCGCCCACGCTTTCCACCTTCAGCTTCTTCACAGCTACAGTAGTGTTTTCGCTGTTGGGCAGGATGCCTCTGTAGACCGTGGCAAACGAACCCTCGCCAATCACGTTCTCTGTGCTGAAACCACCAGTCATATCATACAAGTCTTTCTCCCTCAAGCTCAGTATCTGATTTCTAGGAAAGATTCCCAGAGGAGTGGGCAGGAGTCTCGGCACCGCTTGACGACGCCGCCTTATAATATAGGCGACCAGGTAGTAGCAAACAATTGCGCTACCCACAGTCGCGGCAGCAATGATGAAACAAAGAAGAGCTAGTCCTATCTTGCGCGCGTGGGAAGATGGTGTCGGACAGGACATACCCAGGATGGGTCCACAGAGACCCTGGTTGCCCAGAAACGACGTAGCGTTGAGCTTCCGGAAAACGCCCGAGTCTGGAATCGACCCTTGAAGACGGTTGTCAGATAAGTTGAGGAAGGTCAGCAGTTTCATATCACCCAGAAACCCTGGCACTGGGCCGGTCAAGCCATTGGAAGAAAGATCCAGCTGCTGAAGGGATGTGAGGGTAGCCAACTCCACAGGAATTCCTCCCGACAGAAAATTGTGGGAGAGATTGAGTTGTTGCAGCTCCACACAGCCACCAATGCCATGGGGAATGTCACCCGTAAACCTGTTCGCAGAGAGATCGATGTGGGTGGCCACAAGCATCGCTCCAAGCGCCCCAGGCACGTTGCCCGTCAGCATGTTGTAAGGTAATTGCAAGGTCACTACGTTTAAAAGCCAAGTTGTACCGGACGGAATGCTACCAGTGAGCTGATTATAACCCAGTAAGATTTTCTGGAGGTGGGAGCAGTTCGAGAGGCTACTTGGGATGGACCCTGAAAGGAAATTGTAGCTGAGATCGAGCGAGCTAAGACCACCGAGGGTCCCGAGCTCTTCCGGAATGCTCCCACTCAGGCGATTGACCATGAAGTTCAGCGAGACTAGAGCTGAACAATTCGTGAGCTCAGCAGGGATGTCCCCTGTGAGAGAATTCCCTCCTAATAATATCTGCTGGAGGCTGCTCATGCGCCCGTAATCTCGTGGGATTGAGCCAGTGAGCGTGAGGTTCCGTGCTCGGAAGAGCTGAAGATTGGTCAAATTGGCCAGCTGCGGTGGTAGGGAGCCGGAAAGGAAATTGTAAGACACGGCGAGAGCCTGCAGGGAGCGCAGATTTCCGAAGGATACGGGAATGGGACCAGAGAAATCATTGCTTGCTAACGCTAGGAATGTGAGCTGAGACAAGTTTCCCAATGTATCCGGTATGTTTCCAGACAAGTTATTGTATAACAACCAAAGTTGCTGAAGTTTGGGTAGAGCGCCCATTTCAGGTGGGATTGAACCCGACAGGAGGGTGTCTGCCACGGCTAGAAAGCGGAGCTGGGTGCAGTTTCGGAGCAGCGATACAGGAATTCCACCCGTGAGTGGGTTGAAGACGAGATTCAGATGCTCCAACTGGGCCAACTGATCGAGGACAGCGGGCACAGGACCTCCGAACAGATTGTAATGCAAGGCGAGCGTCGTCAAAGCGGTGCAGTTGGAAAGGGCAGAGGGGAGGGGGTCGAAGAAGAGGTTATTATTGAGAAGCAAGGTGTGGAGGAGGGAGAGGTGGCCGAGGTGGGGGGGCAAGAGGCCATTGAGAAGGTTGGAGGAGAGGTCAAGGAAGGCAAGGGAGGAGCAATTGGAGATGGTGGGGGGGATGGGGCCAGAGAGGGAGTTGGAAGAGAGGGAGAGGGAGGAGAGGAGGGAGCAATTGAGGGAGAAGAGGGAGGGGGGGAGGGGGCCAGAAAGGCCATTGAAGGAGAGGTTGAGGAGACGGAGGTTAGGGAGGAGGGAGAGGGAAGGGGAGAGGGGGCCTGAGAGGTGCTGATGGGAGAGGTTCAGGGAGACGACGGACCCCGTGAGGGGGTCACAGGACACGCCACTCCAAGAGCAAGGATGAGACGAAGAAGGCCAGCCATGGAAGCCCATGTCCGAGGCCAGGGAAAGCAATACCGTTTCTGTTTCACAAGCTTGTGAGGAGCTGCTGCTACAGCTTGTGCCATTGCTCAACACCATCGTAGACATCAGTAGCAACAGTACCACCACCACCAGCACAGGCTCTGCAACGCCCATCTTACAACTTCCCAACTTAGCTCCTCGTCCTCATGAGGCACTGTGGCTCAGCCCCCTACCTTTAACTCTGGATCCACCACTCACTAGTCGCACCACTGATCCCAGATTTTCGCCCAGCCCATGTTGCTTTCACAAAACATTTATGAGTTTTGATAAAGGTCTCACAGTCTCACTGCTGCTGCTGAGAGTTGCAGTCACTTGATGCTGGAACATGTCTTTGAACTTTCGACCGTCTTGTCCTTTTACTGAACGATTTCACACCTCCTTCGTTTACGGAACGATTTCACACCTCCGTCGTTTTGATAGCCAACATGTCTTTCCAGTCCGAGTCTTGTCCTTTCTCGAAGATCAACAACTACGACGTATGTCTTTTCACACTTCCATTCATGATAGTTTGACCTTGACTACCTGCCTTTTATGTTCCATGACTTCGACGTGATGATCTGCTTCCACCACTCTGCAAATTCAAATCATGATGCACCAACAATTGTTAGCTAGCCAATGTCGTAGGATACGTTGATGACTTTTTCCAAGAGTGGACAGCTTCGGACTTACACAGTGAAGATGCATGATGGTTTGAGTTGGGGTGCAAAGCAACCCACGTGAAAATGCATGATGGTTTGAGTTGCGGTGCAAAGCAACCCACGTCATGCCTTTATAGGAAACACAACTTAGCTTTATGGCAAATTGTGAATTTAATTCATGGAATGTTACCATGCATCAAGGCCATGTGAGTGATAGCAGCTCTAGAAGCATGCACGACAATAGACACTAAGTCCTCATCATTAGCAGGTGCTCCAATGGAACCAAGAGAATCTGCAAGGCCTTTCACCTTCAAGGAATACTCATTTATATTCAGATTTTTCCTTTGCACATTGTGCAACTCCTGCTTGAGCTGCATCTTTTGTGCATTGGTATTTGTGCTATACAACTTCACCAATGTATCCCATGCCTCCTTAGGTGTCTCTACATTCCGTATATGCACAATCATAGAATTTGAAATGCTGATTGATAACCAATACAAAATTTCCTGGCTTTTTCATGCCATTCTTTAAAGGCCTTTAATTTAGCAGGAGTGGAGGCAGCACCCAAGACTGGTTCTGCAATTTCACCACTGATGTACTCCCAAACTCCCTTTCCCATAAGGAAGTTTGTCATCCTGAACTTCCATGCTTGGAAGTTGTTCTTGTCAAGCTTCTCACCTAAGCTAGTACCTTCTTGGTCACAATACTATAGAGGCGGTAACCCTTTGGCTCTTCACCGTACCCCAAGAATGTATACCTTTGGCTCTTTGGATCCCACTTCATCCTGGACGCATCTAGCACATGCACATAACAATCACTCCCAAAAGTTTTGAAATGTACAACTGAAGGTTTCTTGAATAGGGTCATTCCCTTCACAGCTTTACTCATAAACTTGAGAACTTATATTATATTCCAACAAAAAAGAGTATTTATAGGCCAATTATGGCCACCAATCGGGTACTAAAAAGTTCCTTAAACCTAGTCTAACATAGCAGTGATTGTAATTGTAAAATAAAGGGGGCGATAACTATATCAATTCTTAGTCATTATACCTTTCTAGCTCTTCAAAAGAAAAACTTCCCAAGATTCCATACTTTTTCTGGCTCCATGGCATTTTTCAAAGATTTGGGAAGATCAACAAATAGAACAAAGCATTCTAATATGCCAGTCATGGATTCCTTGATTTTTTCCAACTTCAGTAGTTTCTTCAAGAGTAATTCCTTATCCACCTCTTGGTCTTTATAGAGAGCCCTTGAATTTAAGTAACTAATCTCCCTCTTTGCCCTTTGGTAAGCTAGAAAAATGAATAGCTTAGGTATCAACTTAGCATCTATTCTAGAAGCAAAGATGTAAAATCTCTCCTTGTCTTTGTCCCATCTATTCTAGAAGCAAATATGTAAAATCTCTCCTTGTCCTTGTCCCTCAAAGAATACAACAGTTGATAAAAGACTTGTGGAAATACTATTTCTACATTCAATGCATTCCCTTCATACACTTTAAGGCATCTTGCTCTCCAAATTGACCAAACCACATCATCCTTGAATGCTCTCTCCAGCATTTCCCTTCACAGCTTTAGTATAGCTGCAATTGAGAATATACAGTGCAATCTTGGTTGCTTCTACCCAGAAAGAATTTGGTAGGTCTTTTCCTTTCATCAGGCTCCTACCCATTTCACAGATGATGCGATTCTTGCACTCTTCTATTCCATTATGATATGTTGTATGTGGAGGGTGTTTCTAGCACTTGATTCCATGGCTTTTTCACTTAATCTTGAATTTGTTTGAGGTTAAGTCCCCACCTTCATCGAATCTCAACATCTTTAGCTTCTTGCCAATTTCATTTTTGACCATAGCATGCCATTATTTGAATTTTCAGAAGGTCTGTACTCTTCCGGAAGTATATCCATATCTTCCTATTGTAGTCATCGATCAACACCATGTAGTAGAAAGAGCCATCAAATGCTTTCATCTCCATTTTCCCACAGTGGTCTATGTGAAAAATCTCTGAAGTAGTCTATTCTTTGCTGGCCTCTTTTGGAAAAGGTTGTCGATGTTGCTTGCCCATCATACAAGCTTCACACACATCTAGCTAGTAGAGAGTTCATATATGTTGTTACGTCATGTGCCTCTCCCAACAACAATGACATTGGTTTCCATTATCTCTATGTCATTCTTATCGAAGTGAAGTTTGAGTCCTGATCAATGATTGGGGCAAAATGGACAAAATGTCCCTCTTAATTTTTGGCACATAGAGTACATTTGGCAAACATTTAGTAACTCCAATCGACCTAAAGGAAATAGTATTTGCACCTTTTGCTAGGCATTTCATATATTTGCCAACTGAAATCAGGATGTCATTCCCTACTAGATGTAGGGAGGTTATACCAGTCTTTGTGAACAATGTGTTTCTTGACGCTCTACTATCAATGATCCAAGACTAATCAATTGCAAGTGAGTGAAAAACCTTTGTGTAGATCTCCTCAATCCCAATGAATTCTCCTACATACTGTTGCCGGACTCCTTGTACGGCTTTACCGTATCATTCTTCTCATCCAAAACTTTCTTCTAGCACTTATTTTGAATGTGACTGGCCTTTCTGCAGTAGAAGCACTTGATCTTATTCTTCCTTTTCTTATCTGACGAAGATGGTTACCAAATTCCTTACCCTTTCCCTTCTTCAGACTGCGGAAAAAGATGAATCTTATCCTGGCCGCATTTGATGACGCATCTCTTCCTTGAGAATTAAAGTGTTGAAGTCCTCAAAGTTGAGGGGTGGTACTCTTACTTGCATGTTTAATGCCGTGACAAGGATATCATATTTGGGTGGATAAATCTGAGTGCACCTATAATATCTTTACTAATAATAGTGATTCTAATTGCATTCATCTGATCACATAGATTCTTCACCCTAGTGACGAATTTCTCTGCCGCCTTAGACTAAGGCATGCAAACCAGTTCTCCAAATTCTAAATGCGCGTTTGATTCATGGCCTCAGACTGATTCTTCAAGACCATCCATGCCTCTACTACTATGGTGACATGTTTAGTCAATATCATAATAGAATCACTGACACTCGTAACGATAGACCATACAGTATCCACGTCCCTTCTCATTTATGCCAAAACCCTCAAGCACTGTAGGCACTATGGTCAATGTTGTATCGACAAGATCCGGTCTTGCAACTGGCATTGCATCCATTCCCGTTGCCATCTCCGATAGCTCATATGAGCTCAAGATTTCTTTCATATCAAACTTCCAAAGGGTATAGTTGGTTGCATCTAGATTTCTTTCTTTTAAAAATGATGGTGGTCGCGCTCTTGCGGGTTGAGAAATCTCTCAAAGTTTGCACGCAAACAGAAGAGAACTACCGACATTAGAGCCAAATATCTGATACCATGTAAGAAATAATACGTTTGCATACAATAGATAGCAAGATCTCCATAGACACAAGAGAAATGTAGACAATATGAAGAATTAAAAATGTATATTACTGCAACTAATACAATAGATGGCAGTTGCCTCGTGCGCTTTTATAAGGAAGCTTTGATTGTGTGCTAGAAATAGTAGATGATGGAGGCTATATGTTGTAAATGGATGATGCACACAAGCATATACAAAATGCATGGGCTCACCCTTATAAAGCCACTCTGGTGGAGATTGGGTGGAGTTAGCTGGTTACTAACCTAGTTAGCCCAAATCGGCCAACTGGAGGTCGGTCGCCTAATAGGCCCCTGACCACACTATAGAGAGGTGGCGCAGTTTTTGGTAACTCGACTATGGTCGATGTTTGGACCGGAGCCATCCACAATCATCTTATGCCCCAAAAGGGCCCCGCAACGTTCAAGTGGTTGCACTAGAAAGACCTTTGTCTTCCCTCAATGCGGTAAGATATGGGATACCTTCCCACACTTGCATGTAGCCTGGCTAGTAGTGTGCTAGCTTTTTCCTAAGCCATCTAACCATCAAGCCACATTCGGCCTCCATATGTTGTAAACCAAGACCTATTGGACAACCATTCTAATCAATGCATTCTCCTCATAATGGGGGCTTATAGGTAGAGCTAGTCGATACCTGCGTAGTTACATGAGAGTGGAGCATTGATATCTAACATAGCCATATTACGTAGCTTTCCATTTTTCATTTTTTGCTAGCCTTGTGAACAATATAACCTCTAGTATTTTGTTCTTGCATCCCCTCATAGGCACACACTCATCTTCATTTTTAGCCACAATATTATCACCTGAAACCCCTGCAAGGGGGAGGGGGGTGATCCCAATAGATAGTTCAAGCCCCCCTAGGACCCCCTTCATAGAATGGGTACAAATATTCTTGGATCTGAATGCGGATGAAGAAACAATATCTCTTAAAATGAAGATCCACATATAACAATCTCTGACTTGGAGACTGATCATAGCAACTCAACTGTTACTATGCTCTGAATTGCTTTGGATTTGAAGAACTCCACCCTCTAAAGGTAACTTCCTATTGATTTCCCTAGGCATGAGTTCCAGTTTGATCTATCAATAGAAGTATCATGTACCTCTTCACTTTGATTTTTAAAATCTTGTGTATAGGTGGTCTATTAGCCCTTCCATATGACAACTCCCTAATTGTGAACTATCTTTTTCATGAATTCCATCAATTCTGGGTTCCACCTTTCTCCTTAGTAGCTCCATGTCCTCCATTGCTACACTATCACTTTGATTTATCTCTTTTTTAAAAGGTTATGTATATTTTCTCTTTTAACTCATTTATCATATTTCTCTTGTAGTAAGCTATTTGTCTACCACAGGCAATAAGAGACTCCTTGGTGCCTTTCATGGAAAGTTATAGAATCCTTGGATCATAATTTCATGGATATATTCTTTCCATATGCCAACTGTCCATTTCCCAACCGAACTATATAACAAAACTAAAAAATGTCCAATGGTTCTTCTCTCCTATTGGATCACTTTACATCATTATGGGGCATGGTTTAACATAATACATGTTCTTCTCTCCTATCTACCCTTGCATTTAGTATCTTATTATCTTTGAAAATGAAGAGTACACGAATTCCCTATCCTCCCATGGATCTATAAGGTTTAGCCTTCTTATACATTCTTATGAAGTATTCACCTCTTACCACTAAAATACATTTCCACCACATCTCCATTTAATGAGAACTCTACCATGTTAAAATCTCCCTATGATAACATGGGCATCTTCCCTATTTTTATAGAATCCCATAGAATTTTCCTCTCTTTTGTAGCCTTATGATAATGGGTAGATAACTTACTTATACCTTCTTTTGATGATGACAAAGGTGCCATTGACCCACCAGCCATACATATTCTTCCTTGTGAGTTGGTAGATGCATAATGCTTATTATTCTTATAACTAAACCAACTTTTGGTCTAGTAAGATTTGATATAATCCAAATTATTTCTTTGTATATTAGTTTTATAGTTTTAATCAGATTCTAGTCATCTTCATGGGCCCAATTAGGCGTAGGATCCCCATTTTTCAAAGTCCTACGAATCTAATCCTTTCTAGATTTTTGGAGTGCATTATCTTGGTCACCATCCATTTAGGATCAAGTTCATTTTCTTCATCAAGTACCGATAATTCTTCCCTCAAACATTTCAAAATATACACCTTTTTTGTGATCTTGATACCCGAAGTCCTTCACAGCCTTTCTAAACTGTGAGCTACTAAGGAAGTGTAGATGATTGATTATTGCCTTGCCTTGTGCATCTGGTGGTTGCTCCTATCGGAGCTAGTCGACTATTGAATCCAACAAATCACTCTCCTCTCTCTATCCCTGTAGAGCCTTGTGAATTAGGGATTGAAGAAGTGACACCACTCTTGTCTCTTTATTCTATGAGCTCTCGTAGCAGGTCTTCTCTAGGATCAGTTGCTAGTCGTTAAATGATCTTTCTCATCTTCTCATTACTGCCTACCCGAGGTTGTCGAGGAATACCTTCTCTCACCACTAGACATCTAGTTGCTAGTATCCAAAAAATAAAGTCCAAACTTGAATGAGAAAAATATGGAAAGAAATAGGCCATTTAGTCTAAATAAACCTTGTGCTCCTACGATGTGGAGAGGGAGAGTGGATGGAGAGGAAGATCGAGTTGCTAGTTTCATCAATGCTTGATGTAGTAAGAAATGATTCTTGCGGCAATGGGAAAATTAAAATTGGTTTGTGCAAGAGAGCATCAAGAAAGTTGATCTATATAGAGAATTTTCTAAAAGGTCAAGCAGATTAAGACTACAAGATGTTTGCAGATTGTTGGATTGGGATATTGTCGGATACATATTCATCCATATATTCAACAATATCGAAATCCATGATTTGCAAACATCATGCAGCCTCTTCTTTCTAACTTTCCAAAAAAACCCCATGCACAGATTACCTTTCTTTAATGTGCCCTCTCCTACACGAATTTATTTTAAATTTCCTATTGTTTACAATTGTCGACACCTCCAATTTATAGAAGAGATCCAAGAGAAGAACATGATAACAATGAGTTGGGGAACTAACTTCACGGAGTACCATGGTCATGAACAAAATGATATTTCACTCATGAGAATGCTTCTCTACCAGTTGCCACATCAGCTATTCCTACTCCCATTTCTAATGCCTCGACTCTATATCTAACATAGTAAGATTTCAAGAACATAAGTGGTTTTTGTTGTGGGCCTGGGAGTGATGGAGATGGAGATGATGGATGGAGACACAGATGGAAAGTGGATGGGTAGGGATAGGGAGTGGATGGAGAGTGATGGAGAGGGACATGGAGAGTGATGGACAGGATGGAGAGTGACGGAGAGGATGGATGGAGAGAGAATAAAAGAGTGGTGGATGGAGAGAGAGATGTAGAGTGGATAGAAAGGGATGGAGCGGGATGGATTGAGAGAGGGATAGAGAGGGATGGATGGAGAGAGATGGAGAGTTCATAGAGAGGGATGAAAAAACTTCTCCTCCTCATAAGGGGGGGCTTACAAAGTAGAGCTAGTTGGTACCCACATGTACAAATGTGTGTTAAATGATTCGTATTAATTTACAAATAGATGCATATAGACAAGGGATAACTTCCCTGTAACTTGACATAGAAGTCACTAATTGCACTTTTTATGAACTTCCTCTGTGCAACTTGCAACTCTTGTTCTCTAACAATATTGCAATGTTGCTACTAGAATGTCATTTTATTCAATAAAAATAAAGATCAAGGATAGGAAAGGAAAAATTACCATGGCAAATATTTAAATTCTAGGTAGGATGCCACACAAAAACTTGAGGAATAAGAAAGCAAAACAACGTCACATTTTAATGCAATTAGTAGACGGAAGGGAATGTAATATCATATGCCATATCTTTCCTAGACACAAGAGTTTGTATTTTCTGTTTGCATCATTTGAAATGGATTTTAATGTATGGTTTTATTTATACCTTCAAGACCACATGGTAGATTTGTTAAGAAGTCATTTGCCCACCAATAGAGCTAGCCATATATTTGAAGCTCTAGCTAGTAGGCTTCTTACTTTTTTTGAATGCTAGTTTGTCAGACAACCCTTCCAAATAGAAGTCTAAATTTTAAGGCCTATTTTGAAAAGACAAACATTTCATTCCTTCATCAAAGGTTCTACTAACAAGTAATTTCATATTCTTCTTGTATAATATTACTAATTAATAAATTGAAATATTTCAATATAAAGTTGTATCAAAATGTTTATGACATAATTCATTGTATATTATTCAAATAATATAAGACGTGTAATACTTAAAGAAAAAAACTAGGAATCTAAAATTTTCAATTGAGTATTCTGGAAAAAAAAACACATTACTCAATAGTAGAAATAAAGGAGGTCCAATCTAGATGAAGTAATGTGTTCTCCTATCTATCGTGTAAGAAAAGAAGTACACAATAGATAACCCATAGTTTTAATTGCATTATAAAAAGACAATAACCGTCCAAAAGAAGGAGATCAGGCAACTACTTTGAGAAAAATTATGGGGAGATAATCAACAAGACAAGGAGGAAGGTGCAAATGGGGATGTTCATGAATAAACATAATAAAAAAGAGATTTAAAAAAAGGATAAGCATGCTCATTGTCTTTTTTTCACCAAGATTCTTAAAGATGAGGATGTAGATGGGTTGGAAGAAGACGACACCCAGTTTGAAAAAATATAAAGACATCATAGGTATAAATGAAGAGAGAAAAAGAGATACCAATAGGGATAGACATGTTCATAGTCAACCCTAGCACATGGATTGAGAAAGAGGGATACTAAAATGTCATTGTTTGGGTTTATTTATTTACATTGAGAAGAAAATTAAACTTTTTTGTGTGAAACCATATGTAAGTAGGGGTCTTTTAATTACCTTTTGAATGCATATAGTATGGAAAATTTCTATGTAGTGAACCCCCCCATGACATAACTAATGACTCATTAATCATTGATACTAATATATGACATAATTCATTGTATATTATTCAAATAATATAAGATGTGTAATACTTAAAGAAAAAAACTAGGAATCTAAAAACTTTGAATTGAATATTTGGGGAAAAAAAACACATTACTCAATAGTAGAAATAAAGGAGGTCTAGTCTAGATGAAGTAATGTGTTCTCCTATCTATCGTGTAAGAAAAGAAGTACACAATATATAACCCATAGTTTTAATTGCATTATAAAAAGACAATAACCGTCCAAAAGAAGGAGATCAGGCAACTACTTTGAGAAAAATTATGGGGAGATAATCAACAAGACAAGGAGGAAGACCTGTGCAAATGAGGATGTTCATGAATAAACATAATAAAAAAGAGATTAAAAAAAAGGATAAGCATGCTCATTGTCTTTTTTTCGCCAAGGTTCTTAAAGATGAGGATGTAGATGGGTTGGAAGAAGACGACACCTAATTTGAAAAAATATAGAGACATCATAGGTATAAATGAAGAGAGAAAAAGAGATACCAATAGGGATAGACATGTTCATAGTCAACCCTAGCACATGGATTGAGAAAGAGGGATACTAAAATGTCATTGTTTGGGTTTATTTATTTACATTGAGAAGAAAATTAAGCTTTTTTGTGTGAAACCATATGTAAGTAGGGGTCTTTTAATTACCTTTTGAATGCATATAGTATGGAAAATTTCTATGTAGTGAACCCCCCCATGACATAACTAATGACTCATTAATCATTGATACTAATATATGACATAATTCATTGTATATTATTCAAATAATATAAGATGTGCAATACTTAAAGAAAAAAACTAGGAATCTAAAATTTTGAATTGAATATTCGGGAAAAAAAAACACATTACTTAATAGTAGAAATAAAGGAGGTCCAGTCTAGATGAAGTAATGTGTTCTCCTATCTATCGTGTAAGAAAAGAAGTACACAATAGATTACCCATAGTTTTAATTGCATTATAAAAAGACAATAACCGTCCAAAAGAAGGAGATCAGGCAACTACTTTGAGAAGAATTATAGAGAGATAATCAACAAGACAAGGAGGAAGGTGCAAATGAGGATGTTCATGAATAAACATAATAAAAAAGAGATTAAAAAAAAGGATAAGCATGCTCATTGTCTTTTTTTCGCCAAGATTCTCAAAGATGAGGGTGCAGATGGGTTGGAAGAGGAGGACACCTAGTTTGAAAAAATACAGACATCATAGGTATAAATGAAGAGAGAAAAAGAGATACCAATAGGGATAGACATGTTCATAGTCAACCCTAGCACATGGATTGAGAAAGAGGGATACTAAAATGTCATTGTTTGGGTTTATTTATTTACATTGAGAAGAAAATTAAGCTTTTTTGTGTGAAACCATATGTAAGTAGGGGACTTTTAATTACCTTTTGAATGCATATAGTATGGAAAATTTCTATGTAGTGAACCCCCCCATGACATAACTAATGACTCATTAATCATTGATACTAATATATGACATAATTCATTGTATATTATTCAAATAATATAAGATGTGTAATACTTAAAGAAAAAAACTAGGAATCTAAAATTTTGAATTGAATATTCGGGAAAAAAAAACACATTACTCAATAGTAGAAATAAAGGAGGTCCAGTCTAGATGAAGTAATGTGTTCTCCTATCTATCATGTAAGAAAAGAAGTACACAATAGATAACCCATAGTTTTAATTGCATTATAAAAAGACAATAACCGTCCAAAAGAAGGAGATCAGGCAACTACTTTGAGAAGAATTATAGAGAGATAATCAACAAGACAAGGAGGAAGGTGCAAATGAGGATGTTCATGAATAAACATAATAAAAAAGAGATTTAAAAAAAGGATAAGCATGCTCATTGTCTTTTTTTCGCCAAGATTCTTAAAGATGAGGGTGTAGATGGGTTGGAAGAAGAGGACACCTAGTTTGAAAAAATATAGACATCATAGGTATAAATGAAGAGAGAAAAAGAGATACCCATAGGGATAGACATGTTCATAGTCAACCCTAGCACATGGATTGAGAAAGAGGGATACTAAAATGTCATTGTTTGGGTTTATTTATTTACATTGAGAAGAAAATTAAGCTTTTTTGTGTGAAACCATATGTAAGTAGGGGTCTTTTAATTACCTTTTGAATGCATATAGTATGGAAAATTTCTATGTAGTGAACCCCTCCATGACATAACTAATGACTCATTAATCATTGATACTAATTTAGTAAGTCTTATGTAATATTAAAAAGAAAATAAATTTAGAATCTTATATGTAACTTTGAATTTAGTATAATGTCACTTGTATTAACAATGTATAGGTACTACAACAATCGAGCCAAGATGCCATCAATATTTGGTAATGGAACCTCAAAAAAAAAATTTCTTTGACACGTAAGCATTTTTGCCCCTTTTTCATGCCTGTCTATTGGGTCTTCTCATGCCTGTCTATTGGGTCTTCGCATGGGGAGAAAAGCGGGGCTGCTGACGTTGTAAAAGGCACGCATGTTTGAAGTCCATGTCCTGTCTCCCTCTCATTACTGAGCCGCGTTGATTGTGGATTCAATGTTCAAATCCAGGCGGCACGTGAAATGCTTCAGACATTGACCAACAACCTATTTGATTGTAGGACTTCCCTCTGGCATGCACACGTCGTAGCTTCCACATTGGCCCTCCCTCTTAAAGCAGCGACACCTACCTTGAGTGAACGAACATCGTTGTGATTCTGTTCGACCCAAAGTGTAAGCACCTTAGCGTTTCTCTGCTTGTGCTAATGCCCCTAGTTGTGAAACTATCGTTCTTGTTCGGCTTTTACGGACTTCTTGTGCGAGAGAATCAAATCCATGGGAGAGGTAGAGTCAGTGAGATTGACGGTCTCTACATGAGTCCTTACTGTGAATGCCTTGGACGCATGATTACAGAAATGAAAGGCGACAGCAATCGCATGTAATCATTGCTTTTACGTCGTGGACAGCGGATTCCTTGGAGCTAAAGCTAATGCTTACTGAACAGATGAAAGGAGACGGTATTCCAATGGTTTTCTTCGTAGCAGCAGTACGACCCCTTATTATTCTTGGGCGGGTTCTTACGAATTAAACGAAGGAATTTTAGTACTGTATTCCTTTGAAGGGCAATGCGCACTACTGAATTATAATAAAACGTGGAGCTAATAATTCGTGTCTACGATTCTGGTGCAGGTGTTCACATATATGCTGGTGTATGCCAATACCAACCATGATCTAGACTTTGGCCTCTGGCAACAAAAGCTTCCAGGAACCAACATACCAACTGTACTGCTCAAGCGCAGCTCCGGGCTTCGTCTCGCTGAAGTGCAAACCTATGCCAATTTCATAAGCGAAGGCCTGTTGGCCCAACATTCTTCTGAGCTGTGTGCCTCTACCAACCTTTTGTGCAACCAATCCGTGAAACTGGCTCCTCTGGTATGGTTTGGAGGTAACTCCGGTTCCGCAGAAGCAAACTTATTCTTTTCTTTGGAGGAGCTCCAAGTGGGGAGCAACGCGACCTTGCGCTATCTTGAAGATCAGACCACTGGGTATTCATTCCTACCCGGAGTTCTAGCTGCGAAACTGCCCATCTCTAAGAAATCTATTGGCGAGCTAAAGCAAGACTTCTTCATCTCGGAGTCTTCCAATCTGTCAAAAACGATGGATATGGTTGCGGAATTTTGCGAGGGCTCACGTGCGAATTACAATGACGAGGGGAAGTGTGTAAATTCAGTGGACGATATGGTGGAATATGTGGTGTCGGAACTCGGGTCCAATGTAGAAGCTCTCTCTCAACCAGTAGCATTAGGAGACGAGAGACTGAGCGTTAGGAAACTGGAGGCCAAAAGACATGGGTCCGGGTCATTACTGGCTTGCCACAGCTTTGTATTTCCCTATGCAGTTTATTACTGCCATCATCTAAGGAACTCTACCGTTTACAAGCTGTGGGTTGGGGATGGGCATGGCAGGGTTACCGCTCGCCCCATCTTCTGCCACTGGGATATAGGCCAACACAAACCCTGTCACTTCCTGTTCGGCAGCCATGTAGGCTGGTTGCCCATTGGATAGAACTCCTCCTTCGCCCTCTAAACTATCCTTGCCTGGAAATGCTGCTACATTAATCAGCTTGCTAGCAGTCTCAAATAAGCGTTCAACTTGTTTTCACTTTTATTCCACAAATTCAAGTGCAGTTTCTCTCCTAACTTAGCCTCTATATCTATTCAACGTCACCTTTTAGGTGTGCTTCATGGTTTATTCCAAGTCTCCACTAGCATTGCAGATCCACAAAAAGGTCGTGTAATGTCGTTATTGTAATGCCAACGCCAACAATGTTCACGTACCCAATGACATAAATTCAAAAGATTTACACATTAAAGGACGTCCAGTTCAACATGGTAATAGTTTAAATAAGCTGTTTCAAGCTGCCGGTAGCCCTCAAATTCATGTTTTTTTTGTATTTATGTGCTAAAATCATAGTGATATATGAACGTCAATGTGTGAATTTAAAAATTAGAATAAATATCTATACATACTAAATATAACTAATTAGCTAATTGTTCGTGCGTCCATGTATGTGTGCATGCACGCGGGCATGCACATGTGTGTGTGTGCATGAGAGAGAGAGAGAGAGAGAGAGAGAGAGAGAGAGAGAGAGAGAGAGAGAGAGAGTCTAAGAGTGAGTGAAACCCTTCAAACAATTGCATATTAGACACAACCAATAAGTAGGCTTCTTGCAAGAAAAAAGGACACTTTGTAATGATTCATTTATGAAGGTGGGATGTTATAAATTTTTGTTCAATGTCCCCTTAATCTCAAGGGCATCATTGAAAAATATGTAACACTAGCATGTGCATTCAACAAGAGGGTTTCTTTATATAGCACTTTTCAGTGTATTTATTCGTGAACATCGAGGGAAAAATATTCAAATGTTGTGTAAAATTATTTGAAAAACCATAAACAAGTAGGATTTTAAATTGTATCCCCTTGAAGAAACTTAGCATGTGTCATTTCTATATAGTGGCCCCCACCTAGCACCTCAAGCCCTTAATGTCAATTCAACACTATCTATGCAAAATCTCACAGAGGAAACAAAACCATTAAGGAGAATACCTTTTTTAGACCTTCAAAAGTCCTTTGCTTAATTGGTAAAATCTGCACACAAATGTCTAATCTAGGTCCTATAAATATATAGTCGAATAACATATGTACATCAAGTTCATTAACTTCATTAGTTCATTTGGGCTTCACAAATAACTCATGGAAGAGTTATTAAACCAACAAATTTGTGTTGGTTGACCTTCCAAACTCCTTCTTGTGATTGTTGTATGCTTCACGTGCATTCAAGGGCTATTTTAAAAACCCCTTATTTAATGGGGTTGTACACTCCTCTTTCCTTCATAAACTTTTGAATTTTTGTTCAAATTTGTTTTAAAAAACCCCTCCTATTAATGTAAGTCTATTAATTTTGCTTAAAATTTCAAATTAATAAACCCCTCATGTTGAACTCACGTGGTACATTAAGATATTTTTAGGTGGACCCCCGAGGAGAGACATGGATTTAAAAAAGAGCCGCATATTAGAAAAAGTTCATCCAAAGAAATTAGTGGTCATTTGAGAATCATAATGCTTTGTAGGCCAGATAATAGCATGTTGATGAGCCAAATTGATATTCAATGCGTTAAAAGGTCATTGGCATTCCTCTTATATGCACAATTCCCTCAACCCCCTAATTAGCCATGGCTATAAGCCTCTACATGTCGTCTCCCACTTGCAATACGCCCTATACCTTTTCCTGATCATCAATGTCTCATCCTTTGTGGTGGGCCTCCTATACATTGTTTCCCTCAAAAAAAGAAAAACTTGATCTTTGGAGCTTCTACCATTATAAAGCATGCCTTTTTTACCCCTTATATTATTGCATTGCTCCCCTCTCCTTTGCTACCATGGTGGACCTTTCACACTATTGCAGTACATTCTCCACATGTTGCAATACTCCTTTGCTTCATTGTTGCCTTCCCTACTCCTTTCTTGCCCTACTTTACCTCTGGTACTTTTGCACTACACCACTACATTTACACTACTTGTTCGCTTCATTATTGCATTTGTTACTTCATTCTTGCCCTATTGCACCTCCTACAATTTTGCACTACATCCCCTTATTGCTATAATGCTCCAACCTCCCCCTCGATGGCTCCAAGTTTTCCCCTTGTCTCCGTTGGGGCTAACTTCCAACATGAGAAGATACCTTGGTTCTAGCTATTTGCTGGCAAGATCCTTGCCCAAGGATGCTACAATTGAACCTCATAGCAATCCCTCTCGTGCACTTCCTCATACACTGCATCTATATAGCTATCATTCTCGCGATCGTCTCTGTTTGTCTGTCTGTCCGTCTCTATCTCTGTCTCTCTATTCATGCATACACTTGAATAGTTAACAAGGAAATACTCTCACAGATAACCAACTACATAGAACCGTAGAGGCGACACAGACTAACAAAATATGCCCACAGGCTTTACTCAAGATGTATTACAACCAAGGATCGACAAAAAGGAGACCTTGTGAGCTCCTAGAGGACGTGGGTGGTGGCTAGAATGATGGCTGTTCTCGAGGGGTGCACTACTAAGAAACCCTATGTATCACGTGCGTTCAAGGGGTATTAAAAAATACCCTCAACTAAAATATTCTCCCTAGTAAAAACACCGATCTTTACTTATGAAATAACAGTTTTTTGTTCAAAGTTGAATTAAAAACTCCCTCCCATTATTGTAATCTTGTTAATTTTTTTCCCAAAGTTGAATTAAAATACCCCTCCTTTTGAATGCACGTGGTACATTAAAATTTTGTGCGGTGAACCCCCCGAGTGGCCGTTTAAGGAGACGACTGTTGTAGTAGTTGGACGGCAATCGTGGGCTACAGCTGTCGCTATGTCTTTATTGCATCCGCAGGGTTGCTAGCCTCGTGGAGTGGAATATGCTATCAACACCTAGCACTCCCGGCGGATCAAATGTTTATTTGATACTTGAACCAATAATGGGCGGGTCTTAGGAAGATTCTTGCTCGCGAGCCAGAAAGATCTGGATGATAATGGGCGGGTCTTAGGACCCCCCACTGTCAGTGCACCCGGTAGGTGAGGTGAGGACATAGAGGATTGGAAAGAGGAGATGGGTGGGAGTTGGTAGGTGGGAAACAGTTGAGGGAAGAGAGGGTGGGGATGAGGAGGAACTCGAGATGGAGGAGGGGAGGGGGGGACATCGGATGAGGCTGATGAATGAGAGGGCAAGGGTGGAGAGGAGGATTGGGGTAAATGGATGGATGGGGGAAGAGGAGGATGAGATGGTGGGATGCGAAGAGGAGAGGAGGATGGGTTTTATGAAGGGGGGCATGAGTGGATCGGGTGGGCGAAGACCGGCATTGATGAACCGGGGAGCAGTAGACTCGGAGTGGGGCAGTAGGGAGTTCGTTGCTCCGAGCCTGGTTATGCAGTGGGGATGCTGTGCTTGGATTGTCGAGAGACGGGCGTGGGGGTGGCGGTCGCGAAAGGTGTGGAGTGCCCGATAGAGGGGCTGGTCGTTGGAGTAGGTGGCAAGGTGGGGGTATGGAGAGGTCATAGAAGAAGAGGAGAAGGAGGAGGGCGAGGGAGGGGACACATGGATGCTAGGATCACCCTATGCAGGTAACCGTCAGAACTACTGGAGGGGTTGTCAGGTGGGACGGGTGACGCAAGATGATGGAGAGGAGATGGGGCAGTGGGGGAGTGGTAGGGGAAGGGTGCGGAGGGGTGTTGCAAGGATGGGGGATGTGGACCGAGTAGGGGTAGTCGTGGGTGGTCAGGAAGGGGAGGGGTTAGAAGTGGTGGTGGAACTTGGGGCAACGGGGGGTTTGGTAGCCCGCCATAGCATGTGACATGTGTGTTGATGGTGGCCCAGTCTGTCGAGGTAGGGAGGTTCTGCTTTCTCAGGTGTATGGCGAGGATGTCAATGTGGTCGAGGGAGAGGTCGATGGCTCGGAAGAGGGAGTTGTAGGTGGCTTTGTTGGACATGTGGGTTGCCTCATATGCTGCTTTATTTGTTCCCCGAGCTTCTCTACTCGGTTTTGGGCTCGGGGGATGCACTACTAAGAAACTGTATGTATCACGTGCGTTCAAGGGGTATTTAAAAAATCCCTCAACTAAAATATTTCCCCTAATAAAAACACCCCTTTTTACTTATAAACTAACATATTTTTTTCCAAAGTTGAATTAAAACCACCTCCTATTATTGTAATCCTGTTAATTTTTTTTCAAAACTTGAATTAAAATACCCCTCCTTTTGAATGCACATGGTACATTAAATTTTTTTGCGGTGAACCCCCCAAAGTTTTGGGTGGTCTACATCTTTGTGGTGAGGGATAGCTCATTGGCTTCGAGCGTGGCTACTTGTTCAATCAGGGTGGCAACACGATCAGGTAGAGCGACGGGGGGTGCATCGGTGGCAGTGGCATTGCGGCGTCACTTCCATGTCTTTGTGCACCGGGGCTGCACCTCTTTGAGTTGCTCGTCCATGAGCTTGTCGACTTTGTTGAGATCGTCCTTTTGTGCTTCAAGCTCGGTTTTGAGGAGAGTGAGGGCTGCTACCTTGTTACTCTAATAGTGAGCTGCTGCTAGACGGTGAGGCAATGTTCCAAGAGGGCGCATTGCTCAAGTGTCTCGAGGACATTGCTAGTGTGTAGGGGCACTGGTGTTGGGGTCGGGCCCTTCGAGTCGAGGCGGCAGGGGAGGGGAGGGCGATTTAGAAGAAGGGCACGCAGGTCTTCGAGGTGTGCATCCCAACGCATTTTAAGCCCATCGAGAATATCGTTCTCTCATGTGTCAATGGTGGTGGTGCTGAGTTTGTAGCACAAATCGTCCTCATTTTCCTCGGCACGACAACAAGCTTGCAACACCACCATGTGGGCTTTATCAGCCAAAGCCGATTCCTATAGGGCCATGAGGTGGCAGAGGTGATAGGTCGCTTAGGGCTTGCTCTTGGTTGTTGAGGTTAGAGACCTAGAGGGTGCTAGGTCACTCAGAGCTTGCTATTGGTTGCTGAGGGTGGAGACTTGGAGGGTGTTAGGTCGCTGAGGGCTTGATTTTGGTTGCCGAGGGTGGAGACCTGGAGGGTGGCCTCGTCGGCTCATCGATTGGTGGCAGTAGCTTGCTGGTTGGACTCTTGCACACGGTCTTAGAGGGTGCGGCATTTCGCATCAGCCTGTTGAAGTGCTCGGGGTGGGCTAATTCAATGTGCTATAGCCACTCCCCCTCGGGTTTTCATTCATGCTTTCATGTTTGCGTGAATGGGTGATCACATGTTATTTTCGTTCCCCGCCAGCGTGAATATTTAGTGTTCACGCTAGCGACTGAGTGAATTAATTAGTAAACCGAGACAAACTACCATCGATAACCATAAAATTACTGCCAGCTATACACAATTTACCAATAGTTTTTTTGATATCATCGGTAGTAGAATTTTTGGATACTGTCGGTAGTAGATATACTACGGGTGGTAGTTTTCCCTTGTAAATTTTTGGCTTCCCAGTGTGTTCGGTGGCTATATATGTCCACTGTAGAGGCTTGTTCCTCTTATTTGACGAGTTTGCGGTACATTGCCCCGACATACCTTCAGGTAAGTTGGGACAGGTTTGAACCACGATCATCGTCGATTCGTGAGTGACAGTGAGTGTACATTGTGCTTGCGGGTGTGGTAGGCTACTTCGATTCCTTGCATTTTGGGGAAGTGCATACCACGAATGTAAGTGTAATTGCATGCGAGTGTTTGCTCTGCTTGTGGGTGTGGTCCATATTTCAACTCCTTGCGTTTTTGGATACAAACATAAGTGTCATTGAATGAGATTTTGATTGGGTAGTTCAATTGTGAATTGAAAGCATATAATTGCGAGAACTTTACTATCTTCTAGTGTCAGGGTGCTAACAAAGTATGGAGACAAGGGGGAGATGAGATGGCAATGATGCAAGTTGAAATAGAGTACATGTTGCAGATAATAATGCTCAACCATCGAGATGAGTTGTGACTCGGCAAGTGGATGCATCAAGTAATGCAGATGCCACAATTAATTGAAGTGACAATGATGTTGGGCCTATTGACGTTGAGGAGCCACAACAGAACACTGACCCAACGCTTGATCGAACCCATGAGATTTTTGCTAAGATTTCAAATGGAGCATTCGTGTGGATCTTGCAATCCTCCCAAAGCAGTGTCCCATGTCCACAACATGAAAAATGCAAGTCACATGGGCCAGAATGGGACTATGCTATTAATTTACATGGCAACTTCATCGCATGGAAATGCAGATTTTGTGGAGTAGAAAAGATGGTAGAGCTCCTCGCATAAGGGAGAACTTGCTTGATGACTCCTTTAAAAAAACATTGGATGCTGCACTGGGCCTGGAGCAGCTACAGTTGCTCGTGTCTTAATAGGGAAATTACAGGTAGTTGGAAAAAATTGAAGGAGATGAGTTTGGGAATGGCATGGTGCGAGTTTGATAGGTGGATCATAGTCTAGAAGCACACATGGTGGTGGAAGTACAAGTCATGTTGGCACCCGTGATGCAACACCTTCTGCGCATGCAAGGGTTGAAAGAAATGCTAATATGCGAGATGCATCTCGCGACTCGCGAATCCCGATTGACAACTCCAACGAACAATTTGAGGCAACCCACAATCCTTCAGAGCATTTGGATTCAAGATTTGGAGAATGCACAATACATTCTTGGGAGATCAATTTTGTGCTCCAGATATCCATTGAGTATGGTGGATAATGAGGACATGAGAGATGCATGGAATTGCATTCACAACAAAAAAGGGGCCAAAGGCGTGAGCAAAGATGTGATTTCTGAACTGTTTTGCAAAGTAGCAGGAGCGTCTATATACACATCTATTATCGTGGCTACCTACTGGCATCTATAAGGGCATCTATCTCCGTGTCAGACTGGCTTATAAATGCAATTATAGGCACGACTATAGATGCAAGAACATGAATTCCAAAAAAAAAAAAAATTGTGCGGCATCTTTGCAATCCCATTTTCTAAAATTAAATTACTTTACCCAATCAAGGTAGTGATTGTGAGTCCAATTGCAGTATTTTGTGCTATTGGTTTGTTACATATTAAATGACTTTATTATCGAATTGAGAAAGGAAAATAATATATTGTCGTATAGAATGATGACTTCTCGTATACAGGACGACGATTACAATTCCAAATAAAACATTGCAACTGCAAAATATTATGTCTCACAATGCATCCATGTCTAAAACATTCCACGAGAAGCCAAAAAAAAAGAGGGATACATATTATTTGACGGCGGGAACAAAGTTTGTAATTAAATATGTCATGCAGCCACTCATGAACCCACTTATGGCTTCAAGTATAAAAAATAAGTGTACATATGCCATGAAGCCATCTATGGCTTCAAGTACAAAAAAGGGTTACATATGTCATGCAGCCACCTATGGCTTCATGGATGAAGAGATTCCTGGATACATGATAAACATTGCACATGTGTAAGGCAATGCACAAGCAACTATCTCATATGCAATCTCATAAGAAATAAGAGCATGGAGGAATAGAAGCGGGCTTACGTCTAATTGGAGTCATCGCTCTCGCTCTCGGTGCTCTCGTCGTTGCCTTCTTCAACCTCTTCCTCTTCGCCTCCTTCATCATCTGGTGCCTGCATGTACACAACGGATTGACGATTAGAGGAACAATACATAAGATTTAAGTCATTGCTAGTTGGATAAAGATCTATATGGAATGAATACAAATTTACAACATTGAGATTTCTCAAGCACTTTTAAATACATGCGCCTCTATGGTCTGTCTAGTAGCCCGGCTGTACTGCTCCTTAGTAAGCCTCCCCTCCTTATAGAAGTGCTCCCAAGTCTGTCATCGATTATGCCGATGATGGTAGCCTATCTCGACTGCAGTAGGGTATCTGCCCATGATTTCAAGCTGCAAGATGAGACAATACAAACTTACAACCTCCTAATAAGTCACACGAACACAATACAAACTTACAACCTCCTAATAAGAGTGATACTTACAAACTCAGCCTCCCACGATGCAACGCCCCTCGATTCGAAATGCGAGGATCCATGTTATTCCATTTGGATCCGTCGTGTATCACGATGTATGTGGCTGGTTCTTGGGTGCATGTCCTTCCTCTATTCTGGCCAACTCGGCCTTTGCTTGTCTCTTCAACAAGAACCTCTTATTTGCAAGGATATCTTTGATCTTTGTCCTTGCCCATCTGTCAATGAACTATAAATTTTCAGGATTGGGATACCGATTACATACACTATGTGTAGTGTCCTCCGCGAGATACTCTTTTTGGTCTTTCCATTTTACAAAATAATCTCTGTAGTTCTTGTTAACTACAGAGTGCAAGAAAGACATTACCTCCTTCCCCCTTCCATCATCTAAGATAGCACCCTGAACAGTGATATCGTAATAGGTGGTGCCATCCCCCTCTTCAGCATTATCATCAGTACCATTCCCCCCCACGCCAAAGCAAGGCCCCCATCCCCCACTCCCCCTGATACTCTACCTCTTTGAGCTACGAGTGGCACTTGCCTACTGACTAGCACTCCCACTACGTCGACAGATGGACGGTGTATGCGATGGGCTCGGAGAAGGTCCCGTTGATCGCATAGGGGTCTGAGCCCTAGGGGTGAGTACGGGAGTGCGTGAAGGTGGTGTAGGGTCATGTTTGGCGTGAAGGTAAATGGGTCTATATTTGAGACTACGATGGGGTGTTCAAGTATTCCCACACCTCCGTTGGAGTGGGAGGGTGACCCAAAATCTGGTACAAGCCCTGCAAGATGGGATCTTTAAAAGATGGAGGTGGAGGTCAATGGCTACGACCATTGGAGGAGCTTCCCGGATCCATGGTAAATTGCAATCATACACAATCTCACAACACTCATCCACAACACAAAACGCGTGAATTCATATGAACACCCAAACCATGGAATTTTTGGAAAATATACCAATTCATAATATAACTGACAAAGAGAGGAGTAGTTTACACCAAATGCAGAGCAGAAGAAGTGCTTGTGCGACACATGGACAAAGTACGACAGCGCCGAGGAATCATGAAATATTACTCCTTCATTACAACTAGAACGTGGTGTACACACATCACGAGACACGCATTAATGTCGCACCTACCCGTTCACCCAAAATGATTACAAGGAATCGGCCACTTACAAAAGAAAAATTCCAATCATCATCCTCATTTTGCAACCCACTATCTTCAAACTCAGCTCTAGCCATCGCAACCTCCTCCCACCCACCCCACAAACATGGCGACGAATTCTCCCCCCTCTCAATATGACTCCGACAATCCTCCCGCCCTCAAAAACCATCCCAGAGTATGCAAATTGGAGAAGCCCCACCCGATCAGCTTGACAGAAGCAAAGACACGGAGGATGCTGAGATTGAATGGTCTTGAGTGGTTTGCCAAGCTTCCATGGGCCGAGAAATGGGATCCTGCAGTAGCAGAGACAATGATCAACACGTTCGACCCCAAAATGAAGACCCTCCAGATACAGGGACATGAAGTACCAATCACACAGGAGGTTTTGGCACAAGTGTTTGAAATCCCACCCGCTGCCGAGTCAGATCCCAGGAAGCAGCCCAACCTCAATATCCAAGAATGTGATGGGTTCTTCGAGGACGGCAGTTTTACAAGTAGCCAGGGCTATGTTATCAACAAGATCGTGGATATCGAGATCCGACCAGCCCTACGGATGATATCCGAGTATGTGGGATTGAAGAAGAGCACAACACAATCCCTCGGGTGTTTGTATCAAAGGCCTTCACCGCGTATAAACAACAGCAAACCCCGGACTGGCTCGGATTATTCGCAAAGACTTTAAGTTCTCAACTCACGGTGGTGGCAACTCAAAAACAGGCAAACTGCAAGCTCGGGGCACACTTATGTGTCATGCACAACAGATACACCTCGGGAGTAGTACCTTCGCCAATGGCTTAAAAGAACTCAGAGAGACCCGAGTCGTCAAAGAAGAGGAAGAGTCAGACGGCTGCTCAGACACCAGAGCCCCATAAGAAATCAAGGTTACCCACACCTCGCGAGTCTGACTTTGGGTGAAACATTGCAAATGGGACATTTAGAGCCTGAAGCCCCAGAAGAAATCAAGGTTACCCACACCTCCCAAGTTTGACTCCGAGGAAGAGAACCACAACGGCAATGGGGGTAACAGTGGAGCCAAAAGCACACCGAACTTACAGGTCGGGCAACAGAAGCATCAGCAGCCAGCCAAGCAACAAGTACCAAAACAGACCCTCGCGACCACACCTCAACAGGACAAGCAACCGTCAGCCAAGAAAAGGAGCAATAAAGGAGAAGCATCACGACAACGGGACAAAGATCCCAAGCCAACACAACCTCTGAATTTCGACTCAAGCAAAGATGCTTCGGGCAGCACCAATAGTGGGAGCAAAGAAGACTCGGAGGAAACACAATCCGATAAACGACAGAAAGGGCCTGCCAAGGAGGCAGACACCTACCCTCCATCATCGAGATTTGCCAACCCCCCGAACGCAGACCACGAGTGGAGACTCAGCATTGCCGCACCACTATGTGTAGACGAGGAAGCCGATACACGCGCAAGCATTCAGGAGCAATGGGAACTAGCCCAGAGGAATATAATGGGGGCCGCACGAACAATATACAAGGCCAGCCTCCATTGGATACCCTTGCAGGTCTCGAAATACAATGCCAAGCAGCAGGGGGATTTCATCAACAAGCTCGAGTATCAATACTTGACAAAAATCGAAGAGCTCGAGAAAAATATTACAAGGCTGGAAAATGAGACCGAGCAGCAGAAGAAAGACTTAAAGACGGCAAGGATACATGCAAACAAGGCTGCGATGAAGTCAATGGACCAGGAGAAGCACCTCAAAAACCTACAGGAGCAGGTGAACGTGGCGGCAACCCACACCACAGAGGTGGAAAAACTCAAGTCTTGGATTGCCTTATAGGCAACCGAGCTTGAATATTGTCATAAACGAAACAAACTGCGCAAGAATAAGTCCACCAGGAGATGGACGAGCTTTGAGAACGCCTCAAGACATAGGAACAGATCGAGGCTTTAATCCACAGGCTCAACCCTCCAAGTGGACACCCTGGTCCTCAAGTACAGAATCAGCCACCTCATGACAAGGACAGGGTGGGTATAGGTACAGTGGGATTTCACGAGCACCAACTTCAACATCAAAGGGAGACGTTCCTAGATCGAGTCCCGAAAAGCACCATCACAAGCACGACGGGCAGCCCGAGTCATAGGAACAATACTCTCCACGGCCAAGTCTAGTAGATGCCGAGACACAAACAGGTCCAAAAGGCCCACGGTCAAGTCTAGTGGATGCCAAGACACAAACAGGTCAAGCAGGAGTATCCAGGCAAAAATTCCCATACGCGCTATTTGTAGCCAAGGACGGACCCACGCTCGAAGCATTACCCATGTCACCAGAAAGAGGGGTGATCAGTGGTACTCAGATGATCCTGAGATATGAGGAAATCCAAACAAAATACACGGTGTTACAGATGCAACAAGCTGATATTAACAATAAATACAATACAGCACCACAGCCTCCATTGGAAGCATCCGAAGAGTTGCCACAGTCTCCACTAGAAGCATCACAAGAGTTGCACGATGCATGTATGATGTTGTGTTTGTAGTTTTTGTTGATTATACACCAATTTGTGACTTATTACTTAAGTGGCATAATCATGATATTTATATAATTTCTTTATGCACACAATTTTATGATATGAATGTGTGATGATGTGATTATTTGGAAATAAATCCTTGTGTGATGAGAATTTTGATATGAATATGTGATGATGTAATATTTGTAATATATTTATTTCATGCACACAATTTTATGATATGAATGTGTGATGATCTGATTATTTGGAAATAAATCCTTGTGTGATGAGAATTTTGATATGAACATGTGATGATGTAATATTTGTAATATATTTCTTCATGCACACAATTTTATGATATGAATGTGTGATGATGTGATTATTTGGAAATAAATCCTTGTGTGATGAGAATTTTATTCAGTTGGACAGTCTCCACACTCACTTAAAGTAGAGCATTCGCAATGCTTCTCTCACTTTATTCCAAGCCTTATCCTTATCATCTCCACTCACTTAAAGTAGAGCATTCAATCTCCACTCGCTTTATTCCAACCCTTATCATAGTGAACACATCGTGCCACTCACTTTATTTCAACCCTTATCCTTATCGTAGTGAACACATCGTGCCTTAGTGCACTTGTATTCTTCCATCCTAGTCCTTCCACAAACACTCTCTTATTTCTTACATCCTAGTCCTTCTGAGTAACTTGTATTCTTCTATCCTAGTCCTTCCGCAAACACTCTCAGAGTCTTCTTTCATCCATCCTGATAACCAAGTATTCTTCTATCCTAGTTCTTCCACAAACACTCTCTTCTTTCATCCATCCTAGTGCTTCTCATTAACTTGTATTCTTCTTGTATTCTTCTATCCTAGTCCTTCCGCAAACACTCTCAGAGTCTTCTTTCATCCATCCTGATAACCAAGTATTCTTCTATCCTAGTTCTTCCGCAGACACTCTCTTCTTTCTTGCATCCTAGTGCTTCTCATTAACTTGTATTCTTCTTATATTCTTCTATCCTAGTCCTTCCGCAAACACTCTCAGAGTCTTCTTTCATCCATCCTGATAACCAAGTATTCTTCTATCCTAGTTCTTCCGCAGACACTCTCTTCTTTCTTGCATCGTAGTCCATCTCCCTTAACATCTATTTCATTAATTTTGGACTCTTGCACTGTCCAAATTCATTTTGTGAGATAATTCTGGATAAAACATTTCAAAAAAAGAGGCTCTTATAAAATAAAACATTGAGTCAAAAAGGAAGATTTAAAAAAATCAAATTAGAAAAAATGACGTGAGATGTTAAAAATAGAGTACATCACATTGTTAAAAGAGACAAAAAAGTAAGATTTTAAAAAATCAAATTAAAAAAAATGGCGTGACATGTTATGAAAACTAGAGTACATTTCAAAAAGAGCACATCACATTTGTAAAGAAGTAGATCATATTACTCAAAGCCATATGGTGTCAAAAAACACCTTAATACAGTCTCTATTAACATCATCTTAACATCACATTTGTAAAGAGCACATCAAAAAGAGTACATTTCAAAAAGAGCACATCACATTTGTAAAGAAGTAGATCATATTACTCAAAGCCATATGGTGTCAAAAAACACCTTAATACAGTCTCTATTAACATCATCTTAACATCACATTTGTACAAGAAGTAGATCATATTACTCAAAGCCATATGGTGTCAAAAAACACCTTAATACAAAGCCATATGGTGTCAAAAAACACATTAATACAGTCTCTCTTATCTAAGTCTAGAAGATCTCATCATTGGTCTCTCTTATCTTCTCAACAACCCAATCCTTCACTGCCTCCACAGCTGTATCCTCAACATAATTACATGTGAAGAAGAAGTTTAAGCAATCACAAATTGTTTCTTTATAATTTCTCTGAGAGGCTCTTATTGTTCTCTCATCATCCGCATCAAATCGCCCATGACGAGAGCTGCGATAACGCAGGTTACTTAAGAAGTCTAATAGATCTTGTCGTGCTTTTATCATGCATCTTAGAAGTCTTTCACTGTCTGCTATCTTGAGAGTCTCCTCCCTCTCTGCGTGCCTTTGTGTAGCAAATTCCTCTCTCTCCATGTGTGTCAAAGGAGAACCTTGTCGAATTTTGGCCTCTCCCTGTGCTCCTTGGTCAGCAATCCATTCTTTGAGATTGTTAATTCCGAACTCCACGTCTTCGACAATGCCAAGGACATCCATGGGTGGGGAGATGATAAAGAAAGGGAGATGGACTACGATGCAAGAAAGAAGAGAGTGTCTGCGGAAGAACTAGGATAGAAGAATACTTGGTTATCAGGATGGATGAAAGAAGACTCTGAGAGTGTTTGCGGAAGGACTAGGATAGAAGAATACAAGAAGAATACAAGTTAATGAGAAGCACTAGGATGCAAGAAAGAAGAGAGTGTCTGCGGAAGAACTAGGATAGAAGAATACTTGGTTATCAGGATGGATGAAAGAAGACTCTGAGAGTGTTTGCGGAAAGACTATGATAGAAGAATACAAGAAGAATACAAGTTGATGAGAAGCACTAGGATGGATGAAAGAAGAGAGTGTTTGTGGAAGAACTAGGATAGAAGAATACTTGGTTATCATAGAGTACATCACATTGTTAAAAGAGACAAAAAAGTAAGATTTTAAAAAATCAAATTAGAAAAAATGGCGTGACATGTTATGAAAACTAGAGTACATTTCAAAAAGAGCACATCACATTTGTAAAGAAGTAGATCATATTACTCAAAGCCATATGGTGTCAAAAAACACCTTAATACAGTCTCTCTTAACATCATCTTAACATCGCATTTGTACAAGAAGTAGATCATATTACTCAAAGCCATATGGTGTCAAAAAACACCTTAATACAAAGCCATATGGTGTCAAAAAACACCTTAATACAGTCTCTCTTATCTAAGTCTAGAAGATCTCATCATTGGTCTCTCTTATCTTCTCGACAACCCAATCCTTCACTGCCTCCACAGCTGTATCCTCAACATAATTACATGTGAAGAAGAAGTTTAAGCAATCACAAATTGTTTCTTTATAATTTCTCTGAGAGGCTCTTATTGTTCTCTCATCATCCGCATCAAATCGCCCATGACGAGAGCTGCGATAACGCAGGTTACTTAAGAAGTCTAATAGATCTTGTCGTGCTTTTATCATACGTCTTAGAAGTCTTTCACTGTCTGCTATCTTGAGAGTCTCCTCCCTCTCTGCGTGCCTTTGTGCAGCAAATTCCTCTCTCTCCATGTGTGTCAAAGGAGAACCTTGTCGAATTCTGGCCTCTCTCTGTGCTCCTTGGTCAGCAATCCATTCTTTGAGATTGTTAATTCTGAACTCCACGTCTTCGACAATGCCAAGGACATCCATGGGTGGGGAGATGATAAAGAAAGGAGATGGACTACGATGCAAGAAAGAAGAGAGTGTCTGCGGAAGAACTAGGATAGAAGAATACTTGGTTATCAAGATGGATGAAAGAAGACTCTGAGAGTGTTTGCAGAAGGACTAGGATAGAAGAATACAAGAAGAATACAAGTTAATGAGAAGCACTAGGATGCAAGAAAGAAGAGAGTGTCTGCGGAAGAACTAGGATAGAAGAATACTTGGTTATCAGGATGGATGAAAGAAGACTCTGAGAGTGTTTGCGGAAGGACTAGGATAGAAGAATACAAGAAGAATACAAGTTAATGAGAAGCACTAGGATGGATGAAAGAAGAGAGTGTTTGTGGAAGAACTAGGATAGAAGAATACTTGGTTATCAGGATGGATGAAAGAAGACTCTGAGAGTGTTTGCAGAATGACTAGGATAGAAGAATACAAGTTACTCAGAAGGACTAGGATGTAAGAAATAAGAGAGTGTTTGTGGAAGGACTAGGATGGAAGAATACAAGTGCACTAAGGCACGATGTGTTCACTACGATAAGGATAAGGGTTGAAATAAAGTGAGTGGCACGATGTGTTCACTATGATAAGGGTTGGAATAAAGCGAGTGGAGATTGAATGCTCTACTTTAAGTGAGTGGAGATGATAAGGATAAGGGTTGGAATAAAGTGAGAGAGGCATTGCGAATGCTCTACTTTAAGTGAGTGGAGATTGTCCAACTGAATAAAATTCTCATCACACAAGGATTTATTTCCAAATAATCACATCATCACACATTCATATCATAAAATTGTGTGCATGAAGAAATATATTACAAATATTACATCATCACATATTCATATCAAAATTCTCATCACACAAGGATTTATTTTCAAATAATCACATCATCACACATTCATATCATAAAATTGTGTGCATGAAATACATATATTACAAATATTACATCATCACATATTCATATCAGAATTCTCATCACACAAGGATTTATTTCCAAATAATCACATCATCACACATTCGTATCATAAAATTGTGTGCATAAAGAAATTATATAAATATCATGATTATGCCACTTAAGTAATAAGTCACAAATTGGTGTATAATCAACAAAAACTACAAACACAACATCATACATGCATCACAGCTCTTGTGATGCTTCTAGTGGAGACTCTGGCAACTCTTCGGATGCTTCCAATGGAGGCTGTGGTGCTGTAGATGTACACTCGGTCTCTACTTCTTTTGTAGTATGTAGTGCTTTCGGAGTAGACTCAGTATCCTCTTCCTTAAATGCAAGCGGAGGCGGTGGCAACTCTTCTGATGCTTCCAGTGGAGGCTGTGGTGCTGTAGGTGTACATTGGGTCTCTACTTCTTCTGTAGTATGCAGTGCTTTCATAGTAGACTCAGTCTCCTCTTCCTTAAAGGGAAGCTCTGGTATTGCTTCAGTTGCACGTTGTATTCTAATGGCAGCAATTAGGTCTCGAATGATTTCAGCCCTAAACAATTGTATATCCTCCTCTGAATATTTGAGGTCCAAAGAGTCTTCCGATGAGATCTGTGGCTTAAGTGAGAAAATTTCTTTGAAAATCAACATGCAGTTGTAGGCAACTCTCCACCCACAACTATGCCCATCTTCTTGCTCTACTAGTAAACGCTTTTGGAAGTCTACCGAGTCTTTGTACTGTCCTGTTTCTCTGATAGCAGATACCAACTTTTCAATCGACCTGCTCATCGTGACATATTAAAAAAACTTAGTGTATCTATCACATAAGGTACATAATATAGAAGTAACAACAGATTAATAGAATACTTACGTTTGCACTGAGCCATGAAAGCCTGCAATCGAGTTAACAAACCAACAATAGTTGTCTTCAAGGTTCCAAACCACCAGACTCCAATGTTCCCTACACGAATAATTAAGAACCATTATTATTTAACACAATGTTGCCAGTATAAGATGAAAATAAAGGTTGCCATGATACTTACATCTCATGATATGCCATAAATAGGACTCGCACGCCATGTAAATGTAAAGGCTGTAATAATTTACAAACATCGGCTATTGTCTTTCTGCTATCGCTAAGTATAGGAGAAAGGAGGGAATCCAACATATACGCATGATTTTGTACGACTCTACCAAATCGTGAGATAACTATACTGCACCAACAAATAAATGAATATTAGCTTATTAGATTTAATCAAAATAAATGAATATTAGCTTATTAGCTTATTAGATTTAATCAAAATATTGAATTATCAAGTAGAGAAAAAGTTTGTATCAAACCTGAGAATGGCCATCATAACGTTGTTATTGACCTCATTTGAAGCTCTAGAGAGAATTGAAATCTCTTCTCCCCCAAATTCAAGATACTGAGGTCTATGTTGAATCATAACCCTAACATTAAAAGAGCTTCCCAATTCTTTTAATGAAGCCATGTTTGTAGAGTTGAGGTCATCTATCCTCTTTGACTCTTTGATGCCATTCATTTCGCAATCAATGATTGCTCGAATGGTACATGTTATAAATGCATAGAGATGCAAATCCGTATATGTTGATAGTGTGGTATTATTTTGCATCTCAAAAATTTGACCAAGTACCAAAAAGCAATTGTAGCCCACCCTCCATCCACAATTATAGATGTGGCTATTATCTTGATGTGATACCTGACATGTTATATACTCTATTTGTTGTGCCAAGTCACATTGCCGCATTACTATGTCGATAGCATCTACTAATTTTCGAGCCGATCTGTATATCAAAACATATAACAACAGTGAATATGTGCATTGCATATCAATCTACATGTCAAGAAGTGACAACAAGTGTAGTCTATACTTACTCTAACACATTGCCATGGACGGATGTCATTGAGTTTGCAAAGAAGCACTTCTTCGCAAGGATGTCCACGACTACCAGACTCCAATGTGAGCTGCATTATCAATAAAGAATAATTACTGTGTTTGAGACAATTCTAGCAATGCAATAGAAAAAACAAGTAGGGTTTGATGCTTACTTCTCATAATATGCTGTAAAAATAACTTGTGCGTCATTCATAGGAATGTGCTTCAACCACTTGCAAACATTCTCTATGGTTTCTTCTTTGTTGCTAAGCACTTCCGAAATACGAGGATCGAGCATATATGAAACGCTTTGTATATTTTGCGGAAAATTTGCTATAATATATTTAAAAAAAAAGTATTAGCTTCTTGGGTTTAATCAAAATAAGCAAAGTATAAAGCCAACGAAAAGGCTGCATCAAACCTGAGGATGGTTGTAATGACTTTGACATTAACCTCATTCTTAGGATTCAAGAGGATTGAAATCTCTTCTTCACCAAATTCAAAAAAATAAGGGGTTGTTGTCGAATTAACAACATAGCAGTGAATGAACTTCCAATCTGCTCCAATAGATTCATATTTTTATGACTCATCTTATTGAGGGAGTAGTCTACATCGTATTCTTCTTCACTTGCTATGTCCTCCACATCCTCCTTCTGCCATAAAAATATAAAAAAGTTATGCGATGTACACATCCCAAATAAAGGCTTAAACAAGCAGATAAGGTTTCATACATGCTTTTATTAGTGTAAGTCTCTCCTCTGCTTGGAGCAAAAATTTAAAAAGGTTTCATACACGCTTTCATTAGAGTGAGTCTCTCCTTCTCTTGGATGAAAATTTTAAAAAGTTATGAGATTTACACATCCCAAATAAAAATAATGGTTTAAATAATCATAGAAGTATAAAGATAGCATGCTTTCATTAGACAAGTTATGAGATTTACACATCCCAAATAAAATTAATGGTTTAAATAATTATAAAAGTATAAAGATAGCATGCTTTCATTAAACTCATTCTCTTCTCCTTTTGGAAGAAAATATAAAAAAGTTATGAGATTACATCCCAATTAAAGGCTGGAACAAGTATACAAGTATAAAGATAAGGTTTTATACATGCTGCAATGTAGTCATATTTTCATGTTGTTTCCCAATGGTAGTAATTAGATGCTGAATACTCTCAGCCCGAAATGCTAGCAGATCAGCTTCTGTATATGATTCCATTTTGACTGGTAACTCCAAATCAAAAATCTCTCTAAGAAACAACATGCAGTTGTAGGCGACTCTCCACCCACAGCTGTGTCCATCTTTTTGCTCCACTGGCAGACGTCTTTTGAATTCTACTTGATCTTGTTGCTCCGTGGTTGTTCTGACAGCAGCTATGCAGCGCTGTCCAGCATGACATATGAAATATATTAATATGTCATGATCATAAGATACAAAATAAGAAAGTATCAAAAATATTAAGAGAATAATTACCTTGGGGAGTTGGCATGATAGCCTTCTATTGAATTCACAAACCATAAATGGTTGAGCTCAAGGTCCCAGAAGATCAGACTCCAATGTGAGCTACACGACCAGAATAAAAATGATTATTGTTTTACACAAACTCCCCTCTACCAAAGCTTAAATACTGAGGTTCTCATTTCAAAACGATCTTAACTTGAAATGAGCTCTCCATTTTATCTAATGCAGCTAAATTTGATTTTTCAATCAAATTTAGAGGTGGTTGCATTGTTGAAGTAGAAGGGAGTGCCTCCGTATTGACTTCATCCATTTCTTCTCCCTCTATTGCCTGTAAACAAATATGAGAGATTAGATTCATTATCTTTAAATTTAAATATTATTTAAAAATTGTATTTAGTTGAGAAATAGAGAGTTCATACCGCTAAGTATTGTCGTAGTGGCCTTTTTTCATAACCCTGCGAGCCATAATTATCAAAGAAGGCATCATCATATTTGTCTTCATCCACCAACCTCTCTGTGAATGGGTCATGTAAGTCCATCTTTTCATCATCAACAACTGGGACATTATGATCTTCAAGGTAATCATCCATGTCATCGGTGTCCTTGTGGTCTATCTCTTTTTCATAGCCTGTGGTTAGATCTGCTTGAAGCTGGAAATAGGCCATGAAATGCTTATTTTCAATAATATTGGTGGAGTTGCCTTTTCTTAGGAGATCCTCAAATAAATATCCCATCCTGCACAAGGTGACCTCCCAACCTGCCGACAGCAAATTCTCCATCATGGTAAGCAAGAGACTCCCACTTTTTGCAGGACTTCCATAGTTGTTTTTTTGATAATGTATGGACCTAGGAATATCTTGCTCTTCTAGCATCAATCTCAAATTATTTGAATTCCCTCTTATGTTCTTTTGTAAGGAGTGATCAGGGTTGGGACTCCGCATACACAGAAAGAATGATTCAAGAGTTTGAATCGCTATGCCACATTCTCTCTTGCCTCTCTTTGCTGCATAAACACCACTATAGATCTTCAAATCTGATGAATATGCTCGCTCTAGAGTAACCTGCATGGCTTATTTGTCTTTTTTATCAACAAATATGACAATGTTACAAATCGCCACTTTGCTAATGGTGGTATATACTATTCTATCAATGAAGTTATGGATATCATCGCTGGAAACTTCATTGATAAAGAATAGTTGTGGCTTATCCCATGCTGACTCATTCTTAAAGAAGTCATCTTCTGAGACTCCCCTGAAGTTGACAAGCTTTCCAGACTCTGCCGTAACCTCTACATTGAATTGAAAGCTTTGGTGCATATCTGTCGGCATTCTTATCTCGCTAATTAATCTTTCCACATATGCAACCACCTGTTGTGGGATCTCTTTTCTCATATAAGAGGTTACTATTTCTGACCCATCTTCATCCTTTTTAATCCACCTGTTTGCCCATAGCTTTACCTTGGGTGTTGACAAAGAAGCTATATGCTTCACCACATTATAGTCAATGTTACAATGAGTAAGTGGAATTTGTTTCTCTGACAGCAAATACTTGATGGCACTATGCACTGCATCACGCCTCACCTGTACATTGATGCATTCTTCCATGCAGTGGTCTTTGTCTTTTTTTCCAAAAAACCATTCTTTCTTTAAAATTTTTTGTGCTGCCATGGATGCATACTTATCAGGTAAGTACTTTACAGGCCTCCACATCCTTGCCGTCAACTCCTTCTTATCCATTACCTTTGACTTGCCGGAGATAAACAAAGGAGCTTCATAGGTCAGCTGTCCACACTCACAAGCAATGCACGTTTCAAGCATCTCATTGAACACTTCAACAGGACGAAATATGATAGAAGTGTAGTCGGCATATTTGTCCCTCACCACCTTGAGGCTTGTCATACTTTCTTCCCGCTCTTGGGTTCCCCTAGGCACAACTGCACTCAAAGAAGTATAAAAGTTTGTGAGTGTGTCGGCGTCTACTTTTGTGACCTTTCGCTTCAAATCAGGATTTGGAGAACCAAATGTTGTCCATATCACCCTTGCCTTCTGTAAGACCTCTGATGTTGAGGATATCTTACGCTTTCCATGGACATAATGATTAAGTCTTTCGGACTCAATCAAATAATCTCATGCTTGAATATACAAATCGTTGCAGGATAATAATGGAATGAGCTTATCTTTACAAATTGTTCTGTAGTGAGTCTTTTGCCCTCCTTTGCTTCCCTTGCGATCTGATTACAAGCATAAGCCCAATGTTGACCATCAATGGGCTGGAATCTGCAATGAAGGAGAAATTCCTTCTTTACTTCCTTTAGCATATTCTCTCCTTGTGCCTCTTTGCCTTGTTCATGTGGAATATTTTTTAGAGTGTTTTTAAAGAATTGACTGAAGATCTCCTCGAAATGTGTAGGCCCTATAAATGTTATTTGATCCAGAAAACTATTTTTGGTTGGACAAAACATTATTGGGCGCAAGACCACATTACTTGCCACAGGTTTCTTACCATCTCTCAAAGCCTCGTATATTTGCATTGCATAGGATATATCAAGGCTTCGGCTATTAGTAAACAGAGCTGCAGCTTCCACATCTTTGGCATTCACAAACCACGTCCTTTGACCCCAGATATATCCCACATCATCATCTGTAACTGCTTCATTAAGACGCAGATTAAGATTTTTGATTGATGTGAGTTCATCTTGATCATCTTCAGTCTCGGATTCTGAGTCTTCTTCATCTTTCTCTTTTTTTGACCGTTTTTCATCCACATTATCTTTCTCTACAGTGGGACGATGTCTTTTCTTACTGCTTGGAACCGTGGCTCTTGCAGTACTAGCCTTTTGCATTTCACGTCGTGGTTTGCTAACAAGAGCTTCTAGCATAACTGCAGTGGATCGACCTTGATCTTCTTCAATTTTTGCTAATTCCCGTGCACTCAAGGCTTGTTTTTCATCATCCTTAGTTACATCCACCATTTCTGGCTCTAGAAGTTTGCGCTCATGTTCTACAGGTTTGTGACAGTGTGCCTGTTCTTCTTGTCCTTGCATTGAAGTCTGAGCTTTTTGATCTCCTTCATGTGATGATTCTTGCATATGGAGAGCATATTCTGCATCCTGAAAGTATTCAAACATTATCTTTGCATGCATCCTTTTTGCCACCACACTAGGAAATTGCTCCCAAGTATATGAAAGAGTCTCCAATGCCCTTTGCAGCTCTAGAAACTTTGATGGTTGAGGAGGAGGCATCACAAAGGTCTTTGCGTCTCTCCTTGACACAATAAAATGCATACCGCCAACTTCAGGATCTGAACTCTTTGTTAAAATATCCACAAAGGTGTCTTTTCGCTGAATTATTATGCCTACTACAAGGCTTGAAGTCATATCTTTTTTGAAGAAAGTAGCATCCCATGGATCTTCAACACCATTGAACTCCCTTCTTGACATAAGTAGAAAGAGTCTCTTTTCCTTTTGATGAAGAAACCAAGCTCTTCTACCCATGTGATATCGAGTCCACCTACCAAAGCCATTGGGGCTATATTCCTTTCCTTTGAAATTCAAAGTGACATCAGAAACCCATTCTCTGATCTCAGAGTCATCTAGCATAGCCATCACATTAGCTGATTGCTCCATAATCCTACAAGAAAAGATAATGAAGAATTTAGATACATACAAGTAAAGTACAATATACAACCCTTGATACAATAAATGTGGAAAATAGCCCAAAAGGCTTTACAAGGCTTCATATGGCAATAAATGTGGGAAATAGCCTAAAAGGCTTTACAAGGCTTAAATATTTGTACAAATGTAAAAGAATTAGCCAATAAAGCTTTACAAGTAATATTAAATGTCGTCTAGTGATAAAGCTTCAATCTTCGTGAAGATTCATGTAATCTGTCCATCCATTGATATCTGAGCACTGATACCCAACTGGTGCAATCTATCCACTAAAAACTGTTCCACTGATATCCACTTATGTAGCCCACATGATATCCACTTATGCATCCCACTGATACTCGTTAATTAGTGAATGGTCGGGATGGTCGGGTTTATTACAAGGCGCTTCATATGACAATAAATGTAAAAAATAGCATAAAAGGCTTTACAAGGATTTTTATGACAATAAATGAGCTTAAATATTTATACAAATGCAATAAAAATAACCAATAATCATCAAGCTCCAATATGTCCCATGACATGTAATCTGTCCACTGATATATGCAACCTATCCACTGATATTTGCTCATGCAATCTGTCCACTGATATCTGCTCATGCAATCTGCCCACTGATAAACTTCTTGGTAAATGGTAAAAGGTCTTATTTAATAGCATGTTATGAGTGTTAAACCGCATGTGAGCGAAGGGACTGACAACGATTAGGAACTAGTTAGAAAAATTTGAGCATGGCTTCGATTGGCAACTTGGAGAATTGTCTCTCCTCTAAGGCAATCTAATCTATGCTAAACTATGCTCAACCAACCGTCGAAGCGAAGAAAAGCAATAAATAATTTCTTTTTCTGTGTTCATTTTAATGTGCTGGGGTTTAAGAGGCTTAAATATGCAAAAGAAGGGGTTGTGATGTAGAGGGTAAACCTGCATGTGATATAAATAAAGAACAAGCATCTAAAGAAAAGTTAACATTTTTCAATTTAAAAGATGAATATATATAAAAACATTATCTCACCTTCAAAACAAACCATAAATTCACTCTTTTATAATTTTTTAAAAGTATAATATAAAAGATGTAAATATATAAAACTCTCTTTACTTTCTCTCTCTCTCTCTCTCTCTCTCTCTCTCTACTCCTAAATCTCTTTGTAGCCATAGTCAAGACACCTCATTCTCTCTCTTAATCTCTCTCTCTCTCTCTCTATAACTCTTAAGTATTTTTCTCTCTATCCTCATCCCACTTATTCTCTCTCTCCCTCTCCCTCCCTCTAGCAGAGAAGTTTCATTCCTCTCTCTCTCTCCCTCTCTCTCCCTCTCTCTCTTTCTCTCTCCCTCTCTCTCTTTCTCTCTCTCTCCCTCTCTCTCCCTACTCTCTCCCTCCCTCAAGCAGCCACGGTCCCCAAGAGACCCGCTTCTCTCTCTTAATCTCTCTCCCCCTCTCTCCTCTCTCTTTCTTTCCCTCCCTACTCTTCTCTCTCATTTAAAAATATAATATAAAAGATGTAAAAATATAAAACTCTCTTTACTTTCTCTCTCTCTCTCTCTCTCTCTCTCCTCCTAAATCTCTTTGTAGCCATAGTCAAGACACCTCATTCTCTCTCTTAATCTCTCTCTCTCTCTCTTTGACAACTCTTAAGTATTTTTCTCTCTATCCTCATCCCACTTATTCTCTCTCTCCCTCTCCCTCCCTCTAGCACAGAAGTTTCATTCCTCTCTCTCTCTCTCTCTCTCTCTCCCTCTCTCTCTTTCTCTCTCTCTCTCTCTCTCTCTCTCTCCCTAAGTCTCCCTCTTCTCTTCTCTCTCTCTCTCTCTTTTCCTCTCTCCTCTCGCCACGTTTCATTCCCATAAACATCTCTCTCTCTCTCTCCCTCTCTCTCTTTCTCTCTCTCCCTCTCTCTCTTTCTCTCTCCCTCTCTCTCCCTACTCTCTCCCTCCCTCAAGTAGCCACGGCCCCCAAGAGACCCGCTTCTCTCTCTTAATCTCTCTCCCCCTCTCTCCTCTCTCTTTACCCGCTTCTCTCTCTTAATCTCTCTCCGCCTCTCTCCTCTCTCTTTCTTTCCCTCCCTAGTCTTCTCTCTCATTTAAGGAGCCCCTCTTCTCTGTGTGAATCTCTCTCTCCCTCTCCCTCTCTCCCTCTCCTCTCTCATTTAAGGAGCCCCTCTTCTCTCTCTTAATTTCTCTCTTTCCCTCCCTCCCTATTCTCCCATTTCTCAAATTTACAAACTCAAAGATAAATAAAAAACTAATTAAAATAGAACTCAAAAGCTCAAATAAGAAACTAATTTAAAAAGAATTGTAATGCCTTCTAAAAGACCACCCTCCTCAAAAACTTTAAGAATAAACTAATTGAAAAAGAATTATAAGTAAAGAAAAAGAATTACAATACGAATTTTAAGAAATAGAACTCAAAAACCTTAACAAGAAACTAATTGACAAGAATTGTAAGTAAAGAAATAGAATTACAAGACGAATAAAAAAGAATGCAAGTACCTGGAAAAAGTGAAAAAAGTAAGGCTCGGCTTATCCTTTCTCTTCCGCTCTTGGTTGCTTCAATGAAATGAGGAGAGAGTTAAAACTAGTCCACTCCGCATAAATTTGAATTTTCAAAAAAGAGAAGGAAATTTGAATTCATTATAAATTTGAATTCAAATTTGTGTTCAACATTCTTCTTATACTTTCTTCTTATACGTTCCTTTTGAATTCAAATTTATGTTCAACATTCTTCTTGATACTTTCTTCAACATTCTTCTCGATTCTCGTAAGTCCTTTTCATTCTCGTAAGTCCTTTTCATTCTTCTCGTAAGTCAAATCTTATTTTTCGTTCTTGCTCGTGATAGTAAGTCAAATCCTCCTCTCCCATCTCTCTCCTTCTGCTCCCTCCTCTCCTCTCCCTCTCTCTCTCTCCTCTCTCTCCTTCCTCTCCTCTCCCTCCCTCCATCCATCCCTCGACCCAACCCTCTCCTCCAGCCTCCTTCCCTCCCCTCCCTCCGCCGCCAAAACTCCTCCCTCGACCCCTCCCTTCCCCTCGCGCCCCCTCCTTCCCCAAAATCCCCCTCCCCCTCCCCCTCCCCTCCCGCTACCCTTCCCCCTCTCCCGTCGCCTAACCTCTTCCTCCCCTACCCCTTTTTCCCCCTACCCCCTTTTAACCTTCCCCCCTTTTCCCCACCCCCCTTGGCGACCCCCCCAACCCTTCCACCCTCTTCCCCACTCTCCCTTTGGCCCCCTCTCAACCCTCCCTCCCTCCTTGGCGACACCCCCCCCTCTCTCAACCCCCCCGTCCTTCACTCTTTCCCACCCCCCCTCCTCTCACCCATCCCCCCCCTCTTCACCCTCCCTCCTCTCACCCATCCCCCCCCCTCTTCACCCTCCCTGGGCTGGCGGCCGCGAGCCCCCCCCTCCTCCTCTCACCCAGCCCCCCTCCCTTCTTTACCCTCCCCCCCCTTCACAAGCCCTCCCTGCCGCCAGCCCCCCCCCCTCCTCTCACCCACCCCCCCCCCTCTTCCCCCTCCCTGGGCTGGCGGCCACGGCCGCCAGCCCGCCCCCGCTCCTCTCACCCAGCCCCCCCCTCTTCACCCTCCCACCTAACCCCCCCTTCGCAACCCCTCCCCCCCCCCCCTTCGCAACCCCTCCCCCTCCCTGGGGCCGCCAGCCCCCCCCTCTTTACCCCCCCTCCCCCCCTCAGCCGGTCCCCCCCCCTCCCCCCCCCTCTTCGCAACCCCTCTTCGCAACCCCTCCCCCTCCCTAGGCTGGCGGCCGCGGCCACCAACCCCCCCCCCCCTCTCACCCACCAGCCCCCCCCGGCCGCCAGCCCCCCCCCCCCTCTCACCCAGCCCCCCCCCCCTCTTTAACCTCCCCCCCCTTCGCGGCCGCCAGCCCCCCCCTCTTTACCCCCCCCTCAGCCGCTCCCCCACCCTCCCCCCCCCCCTTCGCAACCCCTCCCCCTCCCTCTTTACCCTCCCCCCCCTTCGCAACCCCTCCCCCTCCCTCTTTACCCTTCGTGGCCGCCAACCCCCCCCCTCCTCTCATTCGCAACCCCTCCCCCCCAACCCCCCCTTCGCAGCCCTCCCCCCCCCTTCGCAATCCCTCCCCCTCCCTGGGCTGGCGGCTCGGCCGCCAGCCCCCCCCCTCCTCTCACCCAGCCCCCCCTCCTCTCACCCAGCCCCCCCTCTGCAACCCCTCCCTGGGGCTGGCGGCCGCCAGCCCCCCCCCCCTCCTCTCACCCATCCCCCCCCCCTCTTCACCCTCCCTGGGCTGGCGGCCGCGGCCGCCAGCCCCCCCCCCCTCCTCTCACCCAGCCCCCCCCTCTTCACCCTCCCCCCCCCTTCGCAACCCACCCATCCCCCCCCCTCTTCACCCTCCCTGGGCTGGCGGCCGCGGCTGCCAGCCCCCCCCCTCCTCTCACCTAGCCCCCCCCCCTCTTCACCCTCCCCCCCCCTTCGCAACCCCTCCCCCTCCCTGGCCGCCAGCCCCCCCCCCTCTTCACCCTCACCCCCCCTCCCCCCCCTCAGCCGCTCCCCCACCCTCCCGGGCTGGCGGCTGCGGCCGCCAGCCCCCCCCTCTTCAACCCCCCCTCCCCCCCTCAGCCGCGCCCCCACCCTCCCCCCCCCTTCGCTACCCGCCAGCCCCCGCCCCTCTTCACCCTCGCCCCCCTTCGCAACCCCTCCCCCTCCCTGGGCTGGCGGCCGCGGCCGCCAGGCCCCCCCCTCTTCACCCTCCCGCCCCCTCCCCCCTCAGCCGCGCCCCCCCTCCCCCTCTCAGCCGCGCCCCCCCCCTCCCCCCCTCAGCCGCGCCCCCCCCCTCCCCCTCTCAGCTGCTCCCCCCTCCTCTCAGCCGCCCTCCCCACCCCCCTCTCAACCGCTAGCCCCCCTCCCACCCGCTTCCCTCCCACCCGCCGCACCAGCCTCCCCTCCCACCCCCTTCCCTCCCACCCACCTCCCTCTTCGCCTCTTCCTCCCCTCCCTTCCTCCTCCCTCCCCTCGCACCCTCTTCCTCCCCTCCCTTCCTCCTCCCTCCCCTCCCTCCCCTCCCCTGAACCTTTCTCTCTCTAGTTTCTCTCTCTTCAAATTTTAAAAAAGAAACTAGAAAAAAAAGTTTGCAAGTACCTGGAAACAGTTTGTAAGTTTGCTCTTTCTTACTTTCTTGCTCTTCCTTCCCTGCTCTCTTGATCGTCCTTGCTTTCTTGCTTCAGTGAATGAAATGAGGGGAGAATGAATGAAGAAGGAAGACTATATATAAGAAAAATTAGGTTTTCCTTCTCCTCTCCTATTGGCTTTCCATTCCTCCCCTCTCTCCTATTGGCTTTTCATTTATCTCCTCTCCCATTGGCTCCCATTACTCCGCCTCTCCTATTGAACCCCCATCCCTCATCCATTAGCCCTCCTCCCATCCATCCATTTCTTCTTCCTCCCCATTGCCACCACTCCCATCCCACATTTCCACCACGTCCCATACTCCTCCCATTTCCCAAAATCCCATATTTCCCCATCTCACCCTCCTCTTTTTCATCCCCTATTAACTTCCTCACTCATTTCACTCCCTTATTAGCCTACTTCCCTATTACCTTCCCCTCTCCCATTCCATTCTTCCCTCCCCACTCTCACTTCCACTTCCCATTACTCACTTGCCATTTAAAAACTATTAATATATTATTATACTATTTTTTATACTTATTATCATACACCCTTATTACTTTCCTATCCTATTCCACTCCTCCCTCCTCATTCCCACTTCCACTTCCCATTACTCACTTGCTAACTATTAATATATTATTACATGATTTTTTATACTATTTGTAAACTTACATATGGGCAAAATCACAGGTGTTAAAGCGATCCTATTGTGGTCATACAACAACTGTGCTTTTATTCAAGGGCATATTTATCCTCATCAACAAGCTTATTTACTCAAGGTATGAAGTGCATAATTTGTGCACTAGGTGTTTACTTTGTGCCAAAATTGTTTGCCACACACACACACACATATACATATACCGAGAATTTTCTAATATTATCGCATCTACATTTCTCCAATGGGCACAAAACTTTGTACACTCCTCAACCTAGGTCTTATTGACTTGCATACAAAGTGGTGCACCCATCTCATAAGTACTTGTTCGGATAACACACCTCCTATGTATTTTATGACGATTGTGCATAACACTAGCAACAAAATGGTGTATCATGTGAGACAGACTATGCAAAGCATATCCAATGGACACAAGACTTTACACGTTCCTCAACCTAGGCAGTATTGACTTGTGTGCAAAGTGGCATCCCCATCCGATAAGTACTTGTTTGAAAAATACACCTACGATCGTGTTTTTTGACGATTGTGCATGACACTAAGGCAACAATGGTGTTTTATGCCTGATCGACAATGCAAAGCATATCCGATGGGCACAATACTTTGCACACACCTTCAACTAGGTAGAATCGACTTACATGCAAAGTGGCATGCCCATCCCATAAGTGCTTGATCCTATAACATACCTAGAAACGTGTTTTTTGACGGATGTGCATGACACTAGAGTAAAAATAGTATTTAATGCTCGATCGACCATGCAAAGGATATCCGATGGGCACAAAACTTTTCGTACACCTCAACCTAGGCGGTATTGAAATGTTCTCAATGAGGCACACCCATCCGATAAGTACTTGGTCAGATAACACACCTAATGGCGTGTTTTTTTGCGAATGTGCATGTCATTAGGAAAAAAATGATGTATAATGCGTGATCGACCATGCAAATCATATCCGATGGTGACAATACTTTGCACACACCTCAACATAGTTAAAACATACTTGCGTGCAAAGTGGAGCCCCCATATGATAAATATTTATTTGAATAACACACCTATGGCCGTGTTTTTATATGGTTGTGCATGACACTAAGGCAAAAACAGTGTGTTATGCTTGATCGACAATGCAAAGCATATCCAATGGGCACAATACTTTGCACACACCTTCAACTAGGTGGAATTGACTTACATGCAAAGTGGAACGCCCATCGCATAAGTGCTTGATCAGATAACACACCTAGTAGCGTGTTTTTTTACGAATGTGCATGGCACTAAGGCAAAAATGGAATTTAATGCTCGATCGACCATGCAAAGCATATCCGATGGGCACGATACTTTGCACACGCCTTCAACTAGGTGGAATTGACTTACATGCAAAGTGGCTTTCCCATCGCATAAGTGCTTGATCGGATAACACACCTAGCAACGTGTTTTTTTATGGATGTGCATGGCACTAAGGCAAAAATGGTATTTAATGCTCGATCGACCATGCAAAGCATATCCGATGGGCATAATACTTTTCCTATACCTCAACCTAGTTGTTATTAAAATGTTGTCAAAGAGGCACACCCATCCGATAAGTACTTGGTTAGATAACATACCCAAGGGCGTGTTTTTTTGCGGATGTGCATACCACTAGGGAAAAAACGGTGTATAATGCGTGATCGACCATGCAAATCATATCCGATGGTGACAATACTTTTCACACACCTCAATGTAGTTAAAACAGACTTGCGTGCAAAGTGGAGCCCCCATCTGATAAGTACTTATTTGAATAACACACCTATGGCCGTGTTTTTATATGGTTGTGCATGACACTAAGGCAAAAACGGTGTGTTATGCTTGATCAACCATGCAAATCATATCCGAAGGTGACAATAATTTGCACACACCTCAACCTAGTTGAAACAGACTTGCGTGCAAACTAGAGCCCCCATCCGATAAGTACTAGTTTGAATAACACATCTAGGACTGCGTTTATTTACGAATGTGCATGACACTAAGACAAAAACGGTGTTTTATGCTTGATCGACAATGCAAAGCATATCTGATGGGCACAATACTTTGCACACACCTTCAACTAGGTAGAATCGACTTACATGCAAAGTGGCATGCCCATCCCATAAGTGCTTGATCGGATAACATACCTAGCAGCGTGTTTTGACGGATGTGCATGACACTAGAGTAAAAATAGAATTTAATGCTCGATCGACCATGCAAAGGATATCTGATGGGCACAAAACTTTTCGTACGCCTCACCCTAGGTGGTGTTGAAATGTTCTCAATGAGGCACACCCATCCGATAAGTACTTGGTCAGATAACACCTAATGGCGTGTTTTTTTGCGAATGTGCATATCATTAGGGAAAAAATGATGTATAATGCGTGATCGACCATGTAAATCATATCTGATGGTGACAATACTTTGCACGCACCTCAACGTAGTTAAAATGGACTTGCGTGCAAAGTGGAGGCCCCATCTGATAAGTATTTATTTGAATAACACAACTATGGCCATGTTTTTATATGGTTGTGCATGACACTAAGGCAAAAACAGTGTGTTAGCAAAGCATATCCGATGGGCACGATACTTTGCACATAGCTTAAACTAGGTGGAATTGACTTACCTGCAAAGTGGCATGCCCATCGCATAAGTGCTTGATCAGATAACACACCTAGCAGCGTGTTTTTTTACGTATGTGCATGGCACTAAGGCAAAAATGGAGTTTAATGCTCGATCGACCATGCAAAGCATATCCGATGGGCACGATACTTTGCACACACCTTCAACTAAGTGGAATTGACTTACATGCAAAGTGGCATTCCCATCGCATAAGTGCTTGATCGGATAACACACCTAGCAGCGTGTTTTTTTACGGATGTGCATGGCACTAAGGCAAAAATGGTATTTAATGCTCCATCGACCATGCAAAGCATATCCGATGGGCATAATACTTTACCTGTACCTCAAGTTAGGTCGTATTAAAATGTTGTCAAAGAGACACACCCATCCGATAAGTACTTGGTCAGATAACATACCTAAGGGCGTGTTTTTTTGCGGATGTGCATACCACTAGGGAAAAAACGGTGTATAATGCGTGATCGACCATGCAAATCATATCCGATGGTGACAATACTTTGCACATACCTCAACCTAGTTGAAATAGACTTGAGTGCAAACTGGAGCCCCCATCGGATAAGTACTAGTTTGAATAACATACCTAGGACCGTGTTTTTTCATGGTTGTGCATGACACCAAGGCAAAAACAGTGTTTTATGCTTGATCGACAATGCAAAGCATATCCGATGGGCACAATACTTTGCACACACCTTCAACTAGGTGGAATTAACTTACATGCAAAGTGGCACGCCCATCGCATAAGTGCTTGATCAGATAACACACCTAGCAGTGTGTTTTTTTACGGATGTGCATGGCACTAAGGCAAAAATGGTATTTAATGCTCGATCAACCATGCAAAGCATATCCGATGGGCACAATACTTTGCACACACCTTTAACTAGGTGGAATTGACTTACATGCAAAGTGGCACGCCCATCCCATAAGTGCTTGATTGGATAACATACCTATCAGCGTGTTTTTTTACGGATGTGCATGACACTAGAGCAAAAATAGTATTTAATGGTCGATCGACCATGCAAAGCATATCCGATGGGCACAATACTTTGCACACACCTTCAACTAGGTGGAATTGACTTACATGAAAAGTGGCACGCCCATCGCATAAGTGCTTGATCAGATAACACACGTAGAAGTGTGTTTTTTTACGAATGTGCATGGCACTAAGGCAAAAATGGTATTTAATGCTCGATCGACCATGCAAAGCATATCCGATTGGCACGATACTTTGCACACACCTTCAAATAGGTGGAATTGACTTACATGCAAAGTGGCATTCCCATCACATAAGTGCTTGATCGGATAACACACCTAGCAGCGTGTTTTTTTACGGATGTGCATGGCACTAAGGCAAAAATGGTATTTAATGCTCGATCGACCATGCAAAGCATATCCAATGGGTATAATACTTTTCCTATACCTCAACTTAGGTCGTATTAAAATGTTGTCAAAGAGGCACACCCATCCGATAAGTACTTGGTCAGATAACATACCTAAGGGCGTGTTTTTTTGCGGATGTGCGTACCACTAGGGAAAAAACGGTGTATAATGCGTGATCAACCATGCAAATCATATCCGATGGTGACAATACTTTGCACACACCTCAACCTAGTTGAAACATACTTGCGTGCAAACTGGAGCCCCCATCCGATAAGTACTAGTCTGAATAACACATCTAGGACTGCGTTTTTTGACGAATGTGCATGACACTAAGACAAAAACGGTGTTTTATGCTTGATCGACAATGCAAAGCATATCCGATGGGCACAATACTTTGCACACACCTTCAACTAGGTAGAATCAACTTACATGCAAAGTGGCACGCCCATCCCATAAGTGCTTGATCATATAACATACCTAGCAGCGTGTTTTTTGACGGATGTGCATGACACTACAGTAAAAATAGTATTTGATGCTCGATTGACCATGCAAATCATATCCGATGGTGACAATACTTTGCACACACCTCAACCTAGTGGAAACGGACTTGCGTGCAAACTAGAGCCCCCATCCGATAAGTACTAGTTTGAATAATACACCTAGGACCGTGTTTTTTCATGGTTGTGCATGACACCAAGGCAAAAACGGTGTTTTATGCTTGATCGACAATGCAAAGCATATTCGATGGGCACAATACTTTGCACACACCTTCAACTAGGCAGAATCAACTTACATGCAAAGTGGCACGCCCATCCCATAAGTGCTTGATTGGATAACATACCTAGCAGCGTGTTTTTTGACGGATGTGCATGACACTAGAGTAAAAATAGTATTTAATACTCGATTGACCATGCAAAGGATATCTGATGGGCACAATACTTTGCACACACTTTCAACTAGGTGGAATTGACTTACATGCAAAGTGGCATTCCCATCGCATAAGTGCTTGATCGGATAACACACCTAGCAGCGTGTTTTTTTACGGATGTGCATGGCACTAAGGCAAAAATGGTATTTAATGCTCGATCGACCATGCAAAGCATATCCGATGGGCATAATACTTTTCTCATACCTCAACCTAGGTGGTATTAAAATGTTGTCAAAGAGGCACACCCATCCGATAAGTACTTGGTCAGATAACATACCTAAGGGCGTGTTTTTTTGCGGATGTGCATACCACTAGGAAAAAAACGGTGTATAATGCGTGATCAACCATGCAAATCATATCCGATGGTGACAATACTTTGCACACACCTCAACCTAGTGGAAACGGACTTGCGTGCAAATTGGAGCCCTTATCCGATAAGTACTAGTTTGAATAATACACCTAGGACCGTGTTTTTTCATGGTTGTGCATGACACCAAGGCAAAAACGGTGTTTTATGCTTGATCGACAATGCAAAGCATATCCGATGGGCACAATACTTTGCACACACCTTCAACTAGGTGGAATCGACTTACATGCAAAGTGGCACGCCCATCCCATAAGTTCTTGATCGGATAACATACCTAGCAGCGTGTTTTTTGACGGATGTGCATGACACTAGAGCAACAATAGTATTTAATGCTCGATCGACCATGCAAAGCATATCCGATGGGCACAAAACTTTTCGTACGCCTCAACCTAGGTGGTATTGAAATGTTCGCAATGAGGCACACCCATCCGATAAGTAATTGGTCAGATAACACACCTAGCAGCGTGTTTTTTTACGGATGTGCATGGCACTAAGGCAAAAATGGTATTTAATGCTCGATCCACCATGCAAAGCATATCCGATGGGCACGATACTTTGCACACACCTTCAACTAGGTGGAATAGACTTATATGCAAAGTGGTACGCGCATCCCATAAGTGCTTGATTAGATTACATACCTAGCAACGTGTTTTTTGACGGATGTGCATGACACTAGAGCAAAAATAGTATTTAATGCTCGATCGACCATGCAAAGCATATCCGATGGGCACAAAACTTTTCGTACGCCTTAACCTAGGTGGTATTGAAATGTTCTCACTGAGGCACACCCATTCGATAAGTACTTGGTCAGATAACACACCTAATGGCGTGTTTTTTTGCGGATGTGCATATCATTAGGAAAAAAATGGTGTATAATGCGTGATCGACCATGCAAATCATATCCGATGGTGACAATACTTTGCACGCACCTCAATGTAGTTAAAATGGACTTGCGTGCAAAGTGGAGCCCCCATCTGATAAGTACTTATTTGAATAACACACCTATGGCCGTGTTTTTATATGGTTGTGCATGACACTAAGGCAAAAACGGTGTGTTATGCTTGATCGACAATGCAAAGCATATCCGATGAACACAATACTTTGCACACACCTTCAACTAGGTGTAATTGACTTATATGCAAAGTGGCACGCCCATCGCATAAGTGCTTGATCAGATAACACACCTAGCAGCGTGTTTTTTTACGGATGTGCATGGCACTAAGGCAAAAATGGTATTTAATGCTTGATCGACCATGCAAAGCATATCCGATGGGCACGATACTTTGCACACACCTTCAAAATTGTGGAATAGACTTACATGCAAAGTGGCACGCCCATCCCATAAGTGCTTGATCGGATAACATACCTAGCAGCGTGTTTTTTGACGGATGTGCATGACACTAGAGTAAAAAAAGTATTTAATGCTCGATCGACCATGCAAATGATATCCGATGGGCACAAAACTTTTTGTACGCCTCAACCTAGGTGGTATTGAAATGTTCTCAATGAGGCACACCCATCCGATAAGTACTTGGTCAAATAACACACCTAATGGCGTGTTTTTTTGCGGATGTGCATATCATTAGGAAAAAAATGGTGTATAATGCGTGATCGACCATGCAAATCATATCCGATGGTGACAATACGTTGCATGCACCTCAACGTAGTTGAAACAAACTTGCATGCAAAGTGGATCCCCCATCTGATAAGTACTTATTTGAATATCACACCTATGGCCGTATTTTTATATGGTTGTGCATGACACTAAGGCAGAAACGGTGTGTTATGCTTGATCGACAATACAAAGCATATCCGATGAACACAATACTTTGCACACACCTTCAAATAGGTGTAATTGACTTACATGCAAAGTGGCACGCCCATCGCATAAGTGCTTGATCAGATAACACACCTAGCAGCGTGTTTTTTAACGGATGTGCATGGCACTAAGGCAAAAATGGTATTTAATGCTCGATCAACCATGCAAAGCATATCGGATGGGCACGATACTTTGCACACATCTTCAACTAGGTGTAATTGACTCACATGCAAAGTGGCATTCCCATCGCGTAAGTTCTTGATCGGATAACACACCTAGCGGCGTGTTTTTTTACGGATGTGCATGGCACTAAGGCAAAAATGGTATTTAATGCTCGATCGACCATGCAAAGCATATCCGATGGGCATAATACTTTTCTTATACCTCAACCTAGGTGGTATTAAAATGTTGTCAAAGAGGTACACCCATCCGATAAGTACTTGGTCAGATAACATACCTAAGGGCGTGTTTTTTTGCGGATGTGCATACCACTAGGGAAAAAACGGTGTATAATGCGTGATCGACCATGCAAATCACGATAGGTACTAGTCTGAATAACACATCTAGGACTGCGTTTTTTGACGAATGTGCATGACACTAAGACAAAAACGGTGTTTTATGCTTGATCGACAATGCAAAGCATATCCGATGGGCACAATACTTTGCACACACCTTCAACTAGGTAGAATCAACTTACATGAAAAGTGGCACGCCCATCCCATAAGTGCTTGATCATATAACATACCTAGCAGCGTGTTTTTTGACGGATGTGCATGACACTACAGTAAAAATAGTATTTGATGCTCGATTGACCATGCAAAGGATATCCAATGGGCACAAAACTTTTTTTACGCCTCAACCTAGGTGGTATTGAAATGTTCTCAATGAGGCACACCCATCCGATAAGTACTTGGTCAGATAACACACCTAATGGCGTGTTTTTGTGCGAATGTGCATATCATTAGGGAAAAAATGGTGTATAATGCGTGATCGACCATGCAAATCATATCCGATGGTGACAATACTTTGCACGCACATCAACGTATTTAAAACGGACTTGCGTGCAAAGTGGAGCCCCCATCTGATAAGTACTTATTTGAATAACACACCTATGGCCGTGTTTTTATATGGTTGTGCATGACAGTAAGGCAGAAATAGTGTGTTATGCTTGATCGACAATGCAAAGCATATTTGATGGGCACAATACTTTGCACACACCTTCAACTAGGTGGAATTGACTTACATGCAAAGTGGCATTCCCATCGCATAAGTACTTGATCGGATAACACACCTAGCAGCGTGTTTTTTTTATGGATGTGCATGACAGGAGCAAAAATAGTATTTAATGCTCGATGGACCATGCAAAGCATATCCAATGGGCACAACACTTTTTGTACACCTCAACTAGGTGGAATTGACTTACATGCAAAGTGGCACCCGCATCCCATTAGTGCTTGATTGGATAACGTACCTAGTAGGCTCATGTTTTTTTACGGATGTGCATGACACTAGAGCAAAAATAGTATTTAATGCTTGATTGACCATGCAAAGGATAACTTGGCATGTCCATCTGATGAGTACTTGATCGGATAACTTCTCCCACTAATAAATTAAGTACTAATTAAAAATTATAATAAATAAGTAGATTATTAAAAAGAGACTAATATTTATGTAATTGTTGCCACTGCAGCTTGCTTGCGAAGGACTCTCACAAAGGAGATGGCTATAGATTTTGTTCCAGGGATGGATGTGATTTTATGTAGCAAAAGAGAAGTAGTTGCATTTGCTACAATCCATGATAGTGATCCCAATTCACTTTGCCACTTTCGAAGACTTGGCGAAGATAAGATAGCAGTTACTGTATCAAAGATTCTTAGCGCACATGTTGAGCTAAAGTATAAATGTGGAGATATGGAAACACTTGGAGATGTTATGCCCTACAATACATCCAACAAATCATTTATAGCATGGGACAACGATGAGACTTATGCAACAGACATTATCAAGAATACAAAGTGCACCACCTTGGATTTTACTATAGGGGACATTTTACAAATGAGATCATTTGCAAATAAGATTGTAGCAGAAGGTGAAGTATTGGGATTTGAACAAGTGGAGCAATGGTCATTTGCGCAGATGAGGATTCTAAAAGTCACTGATGATGGTATGGTTGATAGCATAACATCCTTATGTGATCCCTACTATGAGGTAGGCAAGAATATGAGATGGAGCATGCAATTTTTAAACATGAGAAAGAGGCACGTGGTTTTCAATGATAAAGACAACGCATACTACAATATCAAAGGACCTAAAAAGCGTGCCCATGTGCCAGGCTCTATCACTTCAAATGTGGATGATTTCAATATACTCAATTATAGAAGTGACATCTTAGTGGATGAGTTCATTGGTTCCAAGAAACAAAATGATTTTAGAAGCGAAGCCTTATCTGGGGTGGATGAATTCTTGCACAGTGAGAAGGGCAAAGGTTTCAATAGCGATGTCTTGTCAGGTGTGGATGAGTTCATGCATATTAACAAACCTGGTGTCAATCAAGGTTGTGGATTTGTGAAAGCCATGCAAGATGTCCCAATGAGTGATGTTCTCTCAGGAGTGGAAGAGTTTCAAGGTTCTCAATACTCTCGTAGAATATTGAATTCATTGAATGGTCCTAAGAGTATGTTAAAAACGAGGATGAGATCAACAGAGGATTATTCAGTATTTAACTTTGATTGTGATATGAACAAGGATGCAACGACCAATCATGGATGCTTGGTTACAAACAAATGTGAGGAGAAGAAGTGCATAAATACAGATAACAATGTGCACGAGGAACGAAAACGGTCATACATATGCATGAAGAGAAAGAGAATCCAAGCAGATCCACAAAAGCAACCAAAGAGGAAGAGAGTAATGAAGGAGGAGAACATGTTAAATGCATTGGGATATCTATGTTGCAAGCGAAGATGTATGCGCTTCATTGATCTTGCAGACATCAGGGAATGTAGAGGACATGTGTGGCAAAGAAGGGGAAGCGAAAGAAATGAATACCTTCTCACAAGTCTCTCTTGCTTTCTTCAGAATGGCAATAAAAGGCTAAGTTCAAGACAAAAGGTAAAACCTCTCGTAAATGGAAAAAGGATTTGCAATAAGGCATATCGCAATATTACTGGATTATCCCATGGTACATATTGGGATTTAGTCAACAAGGCAAAGGGCGGCAACAAATTTAGCATTCACGGTAATAGAGGAAGGTCCAAATCAAGAATCTCAACTGTCAGGGCAGCAGCAATTTTGCAAGACTTCATACATGAAAATGCTTTGCCTCAACCCCATATATCTACCAAACTCCCTAACAGTGACGCGATCACTGAAATGCACCTTCCAATGGGCTTGACAACGCTCGAAGTATTTGACTCTATTGCAGAAAAGCAAAGGCAAAGAGGGGATGCCGTAGCTTCTTCTCATACTTTGTATACTCTTTGGAAGAAGAACTTTGGATATGTTAAAATCCCAAGGAGGCAAAAAATGTCAAAGTGCAATGTCTGTGATGATTTAAAGCGAGCGATTGAGAGTGCAACATGTCCAAATCAAAGGGAATTATACAAAAAAAACCAAAAATCTCATCATGACCTTATTCGACATTCCAGACAAAAATATGCATTTTGGAAGGAGCAAGCTATTTCGCATCCTGATGACTACATGTGCCTTATTGTAGATGGCATGGATCAGAATACAACAACATTGCCTCGTTTTGTTGCCACTCCACCTAAATTACAAGGAAAGCACTTTCTAAAGACACATCTATGTGGAGTGTTAGTGCATGGAATTAAGTTCTTTGCAGATATATGGATTGATTCCTTGCATCTACATGATAGCAATCAAGTTGTAACATCTATTATGAAGGCAGTTCACAATGTACATGCAGAAAAAGGTCGCCTGCCACCGACTTTGAGAATACAAGCTGATAATTGCTGGCGAGAAAATAAGAATGTACTCATGTTTGCCTTCTGCTCCATGCTAGTTGCTCATCGAATCTTCAATGAGGTCGAATGTGGATTTTTGTATGTTGGGCATACACATGAGGATATCGATCAGGTTTTTAGCACAGTCTCAAGGGAGCTTAAATGCAAGGATGTGGAGACAATAGATGACTTGGTAAGAAGATGTGCCAGGCAAGTTGGTGGTCGTAAGGAAAGTACAGTATGTGAGAGGCTCGAAAGAATGTATGATTGGAAGAGCTTCATTCTACCTTTCATACAAACGGGTGGTGATGCATTGACAAGTCATACCAATCCACACTACTTTCGTTTTTTTTTAAAAGATGAAAAACCCGTAATGCAATGGCAACAGTATTCTCATGATACAAAATGGGAACCTGAAGAACCTTACAGTCTCTTAACTTCAATTCCCAGCAAGGAAAGGTATCCAACATGGGCTCCTATACAAGAATTTAATGAGAGGTCTAATTGTGAAATAGATGGATTAAAAGCATTTATTACATACAAAGAGGAAATGCTCTGGAGATATCCTGATTCGAAGCCTACTTGGAGAGAACACACTACCACTGTAATTAACAAGACACGAAATTTAATAAAGGACCTTGAGAGAATGCGAGGCTCAAAGGATGTCAAGGAAGAATGCAAAATGTTTTGGCCAAATGTTCATAACAATTTGCGCCCAGCTCCAGTCTTTGAAAATGATTTTGTATCATTACTCCCACGTCCATATTGTGGACCGAAGAAGAGAGAGTTTATGCCACAAGTAGATATAGAGGTCGATTGTTTTGTTGTGGTTCGGCCATCGGATGATGAATATGAGAATGTGAAGTTTTGGGTTGCAAAAGTAGTTGATGTGCAAAGAGATGACCAAGGGAGAGCTACAACATTTACAGCGGTATGGTATGAGCCAAAGGGAAGGAAGGAGAATATGGATAATAACACATTATATACTAATTGTATAATGAAGGAGTGGGTCCCAAATGATGAAGCAGTCTCTCAAGTTTCGACGGAGACAATCATAGTGTCTTGGCATTCAAGGGCAAAGAAATCAAAGAAGCACATGGGATATGAGGTAGAAGGAAAAATAAAAATACCACAGCAAACTATTTTGCATATACACGAATTTTTAAAGATGCTCGCCATGGAGGAAGTAGAAGGAGACAGCGCAAATGAAGAATGTCCATGATTAAAGCTTTGTATTGAAGTCCATTGATTCAAAAGGATTTTATTTGGGTACTAGGCAAGGAGCCAATCCAAGACAATTATAATCAGATTCATCACCTCGTATGTCAAATGAGAGTCAAAATATGCACTGGATGTCACCCAAGGGTCAAGGCTTGCCAAGACAATAGGGAGTTAATGCAGATGGCACCTGGCAAGGGACTATCACATTGAGCAATAAGACAATGGGGAGTCAATGCACCCAAGGGGCAAGGCTTGGCAAGATAACTTGTGGGAGTTAATGCAGATGGCACCTGTATTTTGCACTGGATGTCACCCAAGGGTCAAGGCTTGGCAAGACAATAGGGAGTTAATGCAGATGGCACCTGGCAAGGGACTATCGCATTGAGCAATAAGACAATGGGGAGTCAATGCACCCAAGGGGCAAGGCTTGGCAAGACAAGCCTAGGTCAAATTATGCAGATGGCAACTGGCAAGGGACTGTCGTGACATTGAGCAATAAGACAATGGGGTGTCAAATTATGGAGATGGCACGAATTGAGGCTCTTTAAGAGCAACAATTTAAATTGTAAACATATGTTCAATCTATATCATTTTGGATATAAAGACTCTAGCTAAGAGCAACGTCTCTCAATGTAATCATATACATAAAGCTACAATTGCTATTATCCCTCTTTGGTCTTATGGCATCATGTCTTCTTTCTATTTATTAAAAGTTTTATTAAATGTTGTGCATATTGCCGAGTGACAATGTTATTTTCATGAAATATTTAAGTCTCCTTTCATGGATTTATAAATTTATCACGTCAACGAAAAACGTCAAGGAAAAATATTTAAAATAATTAAATTAACAAATAACTTAGATATAGCTAGAATTTCTAATATAGGATTATTTCAAATTCTTGCATATTGGTGCAAAAGTATAGATTGAAAAAACAATATTTGTATGTGAATATGATAGAGCCACAAAGTGAACTTTTGATTTAGGAAGGAAAAACGTCAAGGAAAAATATTAAAAATAATTAAATTAACAAATAACTTAGATATAGCTAGAATTTTTAATATAGGATTATTTCAAATTCTTGCATGTTGGTGCAAAAGTATAGATTGAAAAAACAATATTTTTATGTGAATATGACAGTGCCACAGAGTGAACTTTTGATTTGGGAAGAAACTTTTTAGAAAGTAAAATTTTGATTTGGAAAGGATATTTTCATAAAGTAAAGTTTTCATTTGGGAAGGATTTTTGGGCTTCGTCCAATAACAACACAAAAAGTCCAAAATTAATGAAATAGGTGTTCCTTTCTTTATCATCTCCCCACCCATGGATGTCCTTGGCATTGTCGAAGATGTGGAGTTCGGAATTAACAATCTCAAAGAATGGATTGCTGACCAAGGAGCACAGAGAGAGGCCAGAATTCGACAAGGTTCTCCTTTGACACACATGGAGAGAGAGGAATTTGCTGCACAAAGGCACGCAGAGAGGGAGGAGACTCTCAAGATAGCAGACAGTGAAAGACTTCTAAGACGTATGATAAAAGCACGACAAGATCTATTAGACTTCTTAAGTAACCTGCGTTATCGCAGCTCTCGTCATGGGCGATTTGATGCGGATGCTGAGAGAACAATAAGAGCCTCTCAGAGAAATTATAAAGAAACAATTTGTGATTGCTTAAACTTCTTCTTCGCATGTAATTATGTTGAGGATACAGCTGTGGAGGCAGTGAAGGATTGGGTTGTTGAGAAGATAAGAGAGACCAATGATGAGATCTTCTAGACTTAGATAAGAGAGACTGTATTAAGGTGTTTTTTGACACCATATGGCTTTGTATTAAGGTGTTTTTTGACACCGTATGGCTTTGTATTAAGGTGTTTTTTGACACCATATGGCTTTGAGTAATATGATCTACTTCTTGTACAAATGTGATGTTAAGATGATGTTAAGAGAGACTGTATTAAGGTGTTTTTTGACACCATATGGCTTTGAGTAATATGATCTACTTCTTTACAAATGTGATGTGCTCTTTTTGAAATGTACTCTAGTTTTCATAACATGTCACGCCATTTTTTCTAATTTGATTTTTTAAAATCTTACTTTTTTGTCTCTTTTAACAATGTGATGTACTCTATTTTTAGCATCTCACGTCATTTTTTCTAATTTGATTTTTTTAAATCTTCCTTTTTGACTCAATGTTTTGTTTTATAAGAGCCTCTTTTTTTGAAATGTTTTATCTAGAATTATCTCACAAAATGAATTTGGATAGTGCAAGAGTCCAAAATTAATGAAATAGGTGTTTTATGCTATATAATAACCCAAGGTCACTTTCCATAAGATCTTTATTTTTAAGATTGTGGTCAAACCATCTTTTCCGTTGAATCTTTTCAACCTTAAGGCAAAAGGCTGCCCTAAGTCAAGTCTCATCAAGCTTCTCAAGGTCAATCAACTTTTCTGCTAGAGGCTCTTCAATCAACCTCTCCTTCATAGCAACTCACAGGCTTGGAACTACAAATTCCATTGGCATGACTTCTTCCATACCGAAAGCAAGGCTAAAAGGTGTGTAGTTAGCTGCCACCTTGTAAGCTGCTCAATATGCCCATAGTGCCCCAGTCAGCTTATGCTCCCAGCCATTACGACTGCCTTCCATAGTGCATGTCATAATTTTACAGAAAGTCTTGTTGGAACTCTCTGCTAGGCCATTGGCTTGCAGGTAATAAGGGGTTGACTTTCTATGAATGATCATAAACTCACTCAACAGAATGTTAATGGCCTCATTGATGAAGTGCATGCCCCTATCACTTACTATTTGAAGTGGATATCTGAACCGTGTGATGACTTGTTCGTATAAAAACTTGGCGGTGGATCTTGCATCATTCTTTTTGGTGGCCCTCGCTTTAGCCCACTTGGTGAAATAATTTGTAGCTGCTATGATATATCGAGCTTGTGTGTGTTTAACAGAGTTGGGCTAATCGGTCCTATGAAGTCAATGCCCCTCTTTTTGAATGGTTTGTCCGCTAAAATGCTAGTCAAGGGCATGCTATCCTTTTTGTGAGGGATTGCAGCTCTCTGACACACGGGTCACATCTTTTTACAAACTCTGCAGCATCTCCAAACAAGGTAGGCCACCATAGGCCTACTTGTAAAACCTTTCTTGATGTTATTTCTACTGCAAAGTGACCACCTGCCACTGTAGAGTGTGCCTCTTCCAAAACTTCTACAAATTCATGTTCATGGACACACCTTCTTAGGATACCGTCCTTTCCCAATCTATAGAGTTTTCCTATAATGAGTTGGTAAGGGGCAGCATCTTTTACGAGCTTTTGAGCTCTTTCCCTATTTAGGGGTTTGTCCTGTGGGAGTCTATTGGTTTAGTAGTGTCTGACCTCCTGTGCCCATTCAGGGATTAAATCCACTTAGAACAAAGGAGCATCCGAAAGGTCGTCATCTACTCCCGTTGTTGGTTCTCCGTTCGAAATTCTCGACATGTGATCTGCGAGAATATGGATGGTACCTTTACGTACTGTGACTATGAAGTTAGATTCTAAAAGAGTGAGCATCCACCGTGTTATCCAGATGTACAATCGGTCTCTACTTCTTCTGTAGTATGTAGTGCTTTTGGAGTAGACTCAGTATCCTCTTCCTTAAATGCAAGAAGCGGAGGCGGTGGCAACTCTTATGATGCTTCCAGTGGAGGCTGTGGTGCTGTAGGTGTACATTGAGTCTCTACTTCTTCTCTAGTGTGCAGTGCTTTCATAGTAGACTCAGTCTCCTCTTCCTTAAAGGGAAGCTCTGGTATTGCTTCAGTTGCACGTTGTATTCTAATGGCAGCAATTAGGTCTCGAATGATTTCAGCCCTAAACAATTGTATATCCTCCTCTGAATATTTGAGGTCCAAAGAGTCTTCTGATGAGATCTGTGGCTTAAGTGAGAAAATTTCTTTGAAAATCAACATGCAGTTGTAGGCAACTCTCCACCCACAACTATGCCCATCTTCCTGCTCTACTACTAAACGCTTTTGGAAGTCTACCGAGTCTTTGTACTGTCCTGTTTCTCTGATAGCAGATACCAACTTCTCAATCGACCTGCTCATCATGACATATTAAAAAAACTTAGTGTATCTATCACATAAGGTACATAATATAGAAGTAACAATAGATTAATAGAATACTTACATTTGCACTGAGCCATGAAAGCCTGCAATCGAGTTAACAAACCAACAATAGTTGTCTTCAAGGTTCCAAACCACCAGACTCCAATGTTCCCTACACGAATAATTAAGAACCATTATTATTTAACACAATGTTGCCAGTATAAGATGAAAATAAAGGTTGCCATGATACTTACATCTCATGATATGCCATAAATAGGACTCACACGCCATGTAAATGTAAAGGCTGTAATAATTTACAAACATCGGCTATTGTCTTTCTGCTATCACTAAGTATAGGAGAAAGGAGGGAATCCAACATATACACACGATTTTGTACGACTCTACCAAATCGTGAGATAACTATACTGCACCAACAAATAAATGAATATTAGCTTATTAGATTTAATCAAAATAAATGAATATTAGCTTATTAGCTTATTAGATTTAATCAAAATATTGAATTATCAAGTAGAGAAAAAGTTTGTATCAAACCTGAGAATGGCCATCATAACATTGTTATTGACCTCATTTGAAGCTCTAGAGAGAATTGAAATCTCTTCTCCCCCAAATTCAAGATACTGAGGTCTATGTTGAATCATAACCCTAACATTAAAAGAGCTTCCCAATTCTTTTAATGAAGCCATGTTTGTAGAGTTGAGGTCATCTATCCTCTTTGACTCTTTGATGCCATTCATTTCGCAATCAATGATTGCTCGAATGGTACATGTTATAAATGCATAGAGATGCAAATCCGTATATGTTGATAGTGTGGTGTCATTTTGCATCTCAAAAATTTGACCAAGTACCAAAAAGCAATTGTAGCCCACCCTCCATCCACAATTATAGATGTGGCTATTATCTTGATGTGATACCTGACATGTTATATACTCTATTTGTTGTGCCAAGTCACATTGCCGCATTACTATGTCGATAGCATCTACTAATTTTCGAGCTGATCTGCATATCAAAACATATAACAACAGTGAATATGTGCATTGCATATCAATCTACATGTCAAGAAGTGACAACAAGTGTAGTCTATACTTTAACACATTGCCATGGACGGATGTCATTGAGTTTGCAAAGAAGCACTTCTTCGCAAGGATGTCCACGACTACCAGACTCCAATGTGAGCTGCATTATCAATAAAGAATAATTACTGTGTTTGAGACAATTCTAGCAATGCAATAGAAAAAACAAGTAGGGTTTGATGCTTACTTCTCATAATATGCTGTAAAAATAACTCGTGCGTCATTCATAGGAATGTGCTTCAACCACTTGCAAACATTCTCTATGGTTTCTTCTTTGTTGCTAAGCACTTCCGAAATACGAGGATCGAGCATATATGAAACGCTTTGTATATTTTGCAGAAAATTTGCTATAACATTACTATATTTAAAAAAAAAGTATTAGCTTCTTGGGTTTAATCAAAATAAGCAAAGTATAAAGCCAAGGAAAAGGCTGCATCAAACCTGAGGATGGTTGTAATGACTTTGACATTAACGTCATTCTTAGGATTCAAGAGGATTGAAATCTCTTCTTCACCAAATTCAAAAAAGTGAGGTTGTTGTCGAATTAACAACATAGCAGTGAATGAACTTCCAATCTGCTCCAATAGATTCATATTTTTATGACTCATCTTATTGAGGGAGTAGTCTACATCGTATTCTTCTTCACTTGCTATGTCCTCCACATCCTCCTTTTGCCATAAAAATATAAAAAAGTTATGCGATGTACACATCCCAAATAAAGGCTTAAACAAGCAGATAAGGTTTCATACATGCTTTCATTAGTGTAAGTCTCTCCTCTGCTTGGAGCAAAAATTTAAAAAGGTTTCATACACGCTTTCATTAGAGTGAGTCTCTCCTTCTCTTGGATGAAAATTTTAAAAAGTTATGAGATTTACACATCCCAAATAAAAATAATGGTTTAAATAATCATAGAAGTATAAAGATAGCATGCTTTCATTAGACAAGTTATGAGATTTACACATCCCAAATAAAATTAATGGTTTAAATAATCATAAAAGTATAAAGATAGCATGCTTTCATTAGACTCATTCTCTTTTCCTTTTGGAAGAAAATATAAAAAAGTTCTGAGATTTATACATCCCAATTAAAGCCCAATTAAAGGCTGGAACAAGCATACAAGTATAAAGATAAGGTTTTATACATGCTGCAATGTAGTCATATTTTCATGTTCTTTCCCAATGGTAGTAATTAGATGCTGAATACTCTCAGCCCGAAATGCTAGCAGATCAGCTTCTGTATATGATTCCATTTTGACTGGTAACTCCAAATCAAAAATCTCTCTAAGAAACAACATGCAGTTGTAGGCAACTCTCCACCCACAGCTGTGTCCATCTTTTTGCTCCACTGGCAGACGTCTTTTGAATTCTACTTGATCTTGTTGCTCCGTGGTTGTTCTGACAGCAGATACTAGCCGATATGCAGCACTGTCCAGCATGACATATGATATATATTAATATGTCATGATCATAAGATACAAAATAAGAAAGTATCAAAAATATTAAGAGAATAATTACCTTGGGGAGTTGGCATGATAGCCTTCTATTGAGTTCACAAACCATAAATGGTTGAGTTCAAGGTCCCAGAAGATCAGACTCTAATGTGAGCTACACAACCAGAATAAAAATGATTATTGTTTTACACAAACTTGCCAAAGAAATAGTAAAAATAAGGTTAGAGTTGATACTTACGCCTCATGATAAGGCATTAAGATGACTCGCACCCCATCTAAATTCAAAGGGCTTAACCAGGTACAAACATCTTCTATAGTCTTTTGAGGAGAGCTAAGAATAGAAGAAAGGAGAGCATCGAGCATGTAGACACGATGCTGCACTGTACTAGGAAGCTGAGAAATAACTACACTGCACCAAGAAATAAACAAACATTAGCTCATAGAATTGATTTGCATTCTGCACTAAGAAACTGATATATAACTGAACTGTGAATAAATAAACAAATGTTAGCTTATTGAAGTAGCAATAAATAAATAAACATTACCTGAGAATGGCCAAGATAACATTGTCATTAACCTCTTTTAAAGGATTGGAGAGGATTGAAACCTCCTCTCTACCAAAGCTTAAATACTGAGGTTCTCGTTTCAAAACGATCCTAACTTGAAATGAGCTCTCCATTTTATCTAATGCAGCTAAATTTGATTTTTCAATCAAATTTAGAGGTGGTTGCATTGTTGAAGTAGAAGGGAGTGCCTCCGTATTGACTTCATCCATTTCTTCTCTCTCTATTGCCTGTAAACAAATATGAGAGATTAGATTCATTATCTTTAAATTTAAATATTATTTAAAAAATTGTATTTAGTTGAGAAATAGAGAGTTCATACCGCTAAGTATTGTCGTAGTGGCCTTTTTTCATAACCCTGCGAGCCATAATTATCAAAGAAGGCATCATCATATTTGTCTTCATCCACCAACCTCTCTGTGAATGGGTCATGTAAGTCCATCTTTTCATCATCAACAACTGGGACATTATGATCTTCAAGGTAATCATCCATGTCATCGGTGTCCTTGTGGTCTATCTCTTTTTCATAGCCTGTGGTTAGATCTGCTTGAAGCTAGAAATAGGCCATGAAATGCTTATTTTCAATAATATTGGTGGAGTTGCCTTTTCTTAGGAGATCCTCAAATAAATATCCCATCCTGCACAAGGTGACCTCCCAACCTGCCGGTAGCAAATTCTCCATCATGGTAAGCAAGAGACTCCCACTTTTTGCAGGACTTCCATAGTTGTTTTTTTGATAATGTATGAACCTGGGAATATCTTGCTCTTCTAGCATCAATCTCAAATTATTTGAATTCCCTCTTATGTTCTTTTGTAAGGAGTGATCAGGGTTGGGACTCCGCATACACAGAAAGAATGATTCAAGAGTTTAAATCGCTATGCCACATTCTCTCTTGCCTCTCTTTGCTGCATAAACACCACTATAGATCTTCAAATCTGATGAATATGCTCACTCTAGAGTAACCTGCATGGCTTCTTTGTCTTTTTTATCAACAAATATGACAATGTTACAAATCGCCACTTTGCTAATGTTGGTATATACTATTCTATCAATGAAGTTATGGATATCATCGCTAGAAACTTCATTGATAAAGAATAGTTGTGGCTTATCTCATGCTGACTCATTCTTGAAGAAGTCATCTTCTGAGACTCCCCTAAAGTTGACAAGCTTTCCAGACTCTGCCGTAACCTCTACATTGAATTGAAAGCTTTGGTGCATATCTGTCGGCATTCTTATCTCGCTGATTAATCTTTCCACATATGCAACCACCTGTTGTGGGATCTCTTTTCTCATATAAGAGGTTACTATTTCCGACCCATCTTCATCCTTTTTAATCCACCTGTTTGCCCATAGCTTTACCTTGGGTGTTGACAAAGAAGCTATATGCTTCACCACATTATAGTCAATGTTACAATGAGTAAGTGGAATTTGTTTCTCTGACAGCAAATACTTGATGGCACTATGCACTGCATCACGCCTCACCTATACATTGATGCATTCTTCCATGCAGTGGTCTTTGTCTTTTTTTCCAAAAAACCATTCTTTCTTTAAAATTTTTTGTGCTGCCATGGATGCATACTTATCAGGTAAGTACTTTACAGGCCTCCACATCCTTGCCGTCAACTCCTTCTTATCCATTACCTTTGACTTGCCGAAGATAAACAAAGGAGCTTCATAGGTCAGCTGTCCACGCTCACAAGCAATGCACGTTTCAAGCATCTCATTGAACACTTCAACAGGACGAAATATGATAGAAGTGTAGTCGGCATATCTGTCCCTCACCACCTTGAGGCTTGTCATACTTTCTTCCCGCTCTTGGGTTCCCCTAGGCACAACTGCACTCAAAGAAGTATAAAAGTTTGTGAGTGTGTCGGCGTCTACTTTTGTGACCTTTCGCTTCAAATCAGGATTTGGAGAACCAAATGTTGTCCATATCACCCTTGCCATCTGTAAGACCTCTGATGTTGAGGATATCTTACGCTTTCCATGGACATAATGATTAAGTCTTTCGGACTCAATCAAATACTTAATCTCATGCTTGAATATACAGATCGTTGCAGGATAATAATGGAATGAGCTTATCTTTACAAATTGTTCTGGAGTGAGTCTTTTGCCCTCCTTTGCTTCCCTTGCGATCTGATTACAAGCATAAGCCCAATGTTGACCATCAATGGGCTGGAATCTGCAATGAAGGAGAAATTCCTTCTTGACTTCCTTTAGCATATTCTCTCCTTGTGCCTCTTCGCCTTGTTCATGTGGAATATTTTTTAGAGTGCTTTTAAAGAATTGACTGAAGATCTCCTCGAAATGTGTAGGCTCTGTAAATGTTATTTGATCCAGAAAAATATTTTTGGTTGGACAAAACATTATTGGGCGCAAGACCACATTGCTTGCCACAGGTTTCTTACCATCTCTCAAAGCCTCGTATATTTGCATTGCATAGGATATATCAAGGCTTCGGCTATTAGTAAACAGAGCTGCAGCTTCCACATCTTTGGCATTCACAAACCACGTCCTTTGACCCCAGATATATCCCACATCATCATCTGTAACTGCTTCATTAAGACGCAGATTAAGATTTTTGATTGATGTGAGTTCATCCTGATCATCTTCAGCCTCGGATTCTGAGTCTTCTTCATCTTTCTCTTTTTTTGACCGTTTTTCATCCACATTATCTTTCTCTACAGTGGGACGATGTCTTTTCTTACTGCTTGGAACCGTGGCTCTTGCAGTACTAGCCTTTTGCATTTCAAGTCGTGGTTTGCTAGCAAGAGCTTCTAGCATAACTGCAGTGGATCGACCTTGATCTTCTTCACTTTTTGCTAATTCCCGTGCACTCAAGGCTTGTTTTTCATCATCCTTAGTTACATCCACCATTTCTGGCTCTAAAAGTTTGCGCTCATGTTCTACAGGTTTGTGACAGTGTGCCTGTTCTTCTTGTCCCTGCATTGAAGTCTGAGCTTTTTTATCTCCTTCATGTGATGATTCTTGCATATGGGGAGCATATTCTGCATCCTGAAAGTATTCAAACATTATCTTTGCATGCATCCTTTTTGCCACCACACTAGGAAATTGCTCCCAAGTATATGAAAGAGTCTCCAATGCCCTTTGCAGCTCTGGAAACTTTGATGGTTGAGGAGGAGGCATCATAAAGGTCTTTGCGTCTCTCCTTGACACAATAAAATGCATACCGCCAACTTCAGGATCTGAACTCTTTGTTAAAATATCCACAAAGGTGTCTTTTCGCTGAATTATTATGCCTACTACAAGGCTTGAAGTCATATCTTTTTTGAAGAAAGTAGCATCCCATGGATCTTCAACACCATTGAACTCCCTTTTTGACATAAGTAGAAAGAGTCTCTTTTCCTTTTGATGAAGAAACCAAGCTCTTCTACCCATGTGATATCGAGTCCATCTACCAAAGCCATTGGGGCTATATTCCTTTCCTTTGAAATTCAAAGTGACATCAGAAACCCATTCTCTGATCTCAGAGTCATTTAGCATAGCCATCACATTAGCTGATTGCTCCATAATCCTACAAGAAAAGATAATGAAGAATTTAGATACATACAAGTAAAGTACAATATACAACCCTTGATACAATAAATGTGGGAAATAGCCCAAAAGGCTTTACAAGGCTTCATATGGCAATAAATGTGGGAAATAGCCTAAAAGGCTTTACAAGGCTTAAATATTTGTACAAATGTAAAAGAATTAGCCAATAAAGCTTTACAAGTAATATAAAATGTCGTCTAGTGATAAAGCTTTAATCTTCGTGAAGATTCATGTAATCTGTCCATCCATTGATATCTGTGCACTGATACCCAACTGATGCAATCTATCCACTAAAAACTGTTCCACTGATATCCACTTATGCAGCCCACATGATATCCACTTATGCATCCCACTGATACTCGTTAATTAGTGAATGGTTGGGATGGTCGGGTTTATTACAAGGCGTTTCATATGACAATAAATGTAAAAAATAGCATAAAAGGCTTTACAAGGATTTTTATGACAATAAATGAGCTTAAATATTTATACAAATGCAATAAAAATAACCAATCATCATCAAGCTCCAATATGTCCCATGACATGTAATCTGTCCACTGATATCTGCTCATGCAATCTGCCCACTGATAAACTTCTTGGTAAATGGTAAAAGGTCTTATTTAATAGCATGTTATGAGTGTTAAACCGCATGTGAGCGAAGGGACTGACAACGATTAGGAACTAGTTAGAAAAATTTGAGCATGGCTTCGATTGACAACTTGGAGAATTGTCTCTCCTCTAAGGCAATCTAATCTATGCTAAACTATGCTAAACCAACCGTCAAAGCGAAGAAAAGCAATAAATAATTTCTTTTTCTGTGTTCATTTTAATGTGCTGGGGTTTAAGAGGCTTAAATATGCAAAAGAAGGGGTTGTGATGTAGAGGCTAAACCTGCATGTGATATAAATGAAGAACAAGTATCTAAAGAAAAGTTAACATTTTTCAATTTAAAAGATGAATATATATAAAAATATTATCTCACCTTCAAAACAAACCATAAATTCACTCTTTTATAATTTTTTTAAAGTATAATATAAAAGATGTAAATATATAAAACTCTCTTTACTTTCTCTCTCTCTCTCTCGACTCCTAAATCTCTTTGTAGCCATAGTCAAGACACCTCATTCTCTCTCTTAATCTCTCTCTCTCTCTCTCTATAACTCTTAAGTATTTTTCTCTCTCTTTCTCTCTCCCTAAGTCTCCCTCTTCTCTTCTCTCTCTCTCTCTCTCTTTTCCTCTCTCCTCTCCCCACGTTTCATTCTGATAAACATCTCTCTCTCTCTCTCTCTCTCTCCCTCTCTCTCTCTCCCTCTCTCTCTTTCTCTCTCTCTCCCTCTCTCTCCCTACTCTCTCCCTCCCTCAAGCAGCCACGGTCCCCAAGAGACCCGCTTCTCTCTCTTAATCTCTCTCCCCCTCTCTCCTCTCTCTTTCTTTCCCTCCCTACTCTTCTCTCTCATTTAAAAATATAATATAAAAGATGTAAATATATAAAACTCTCTTTACTCTCTCTCTCTCTCTCTCTCTCTCTCTCTCGACTTCTAATTCTCTTTGTAGCCATAGTCAAGACACCTCATTCTCTCTCTTAATCTCTCTCTCTCTCTCTTTGACAACTCTTAAGTATTTTTCTCTCTATCCTCATCCCACTTATTCTCTCTCTCTCCCTCCCTCTAGCACAGAAGTTTCATTCCTCTCTCTCTCTCCCTCTCTCTCCCTCCCTCTCTCTCTCTCTCTCTCTCTCTCTCTCTCTCCCTAAGTCTCCCTCTTCTCTTCTCTCTCTCTCTCTCTTTTCCTCTCTCCTCTCGCCACGTTTCATTTTGATAAACATCTCTCTCTCTCTCTCTCCCTCTCTCTCTTTCCCTCTCTCTCTTTCTCTCTCTCCCTCTCTCTCTTTCTCTCTCTCTCCCTCTCTCTCCCTACTCTCTCCCTCCCTCAAGCAGCCATGGCCCCCAAGAGACCCGCTTCTCTCTCTTAATCTCTCTCCACCTCTCTCTTTACCCGCTTCTCTCTCTTAATCTCTCTCCCCCTCTCTCCTCTCTCTTTCTTTACCTCCCTACTCTTCTCTCTCATTTAAGGAGCCCCTCTTCTCTGTGTGAATCTCTCTCTCTCTCTCCCTCTCTCCCTCTTCTCTCTCATTTAAGGAGCCTCTCTTCTCTCTCTTAATTTCTCTCTTTCCCTCCCTCCCTATTCTCCCATTTCTCAAATTTACAAACTCAAATATAAATAAAAAACTAATTAAAATAGAACTCAAAAACTCAAATAAGAAACTAATTTAAAAAGAATTGTAATGCCTTCTAAAAGACCACCCTCTTCAAAAACTTTAAGAATAAACTAATTGAAAAAGAATTATAAGTAAAGAAAAAGAATTACAATACGAATTTTAAGAAATAGAACTCAAAAACCTTAACAAGAAACTAATTGAAAAGAATTGTAAGTAAAGAAAAAGAATTACAAGACGAATAAAAAAGAATGCAAGTACCTGGAAAAAGTGAAAAAAGTAAGGCTCCGCTTATCCTTTCTCTTCCGCTCTTGGTTGCTTCAATGAAATGAGGAGAGAGTTAAAACTAGTCCACTCCTCCTACGCATAAATTTGAATTTTCAAAAAAGAGAGGGAAATTTGAATTCATTATAAATTTGAATTCAAATTTGTGTTCAACATTCTTCTTATACTTTCTTCTCATACGTTCCTTTTGAATTCAAATTTGTGTTCAACATTCTTCTTGATACTTTCTTCAACATTCTTCTCGATTCTCGTAAGTCCTTTTCATTCTCGTAAGTCCTTTTCATTCTTCTCGTAAGTCAAATCTTATTTGTCGTTCTTGCTCGTGATAGTAAGTCAAATCCTCCTCTCCCATCTCTCTCCTTCTGCTCCCTCCTCTCCTCTCCCTCTCTCTCTCTCCTCTCTCTCCTTCCTCTCCTCTCCCTCCCTCCCTCCATCCATCCCTCGACCCAACCCTCTCCTCCCTTCTCCTTCCCTCCCCTCCCTCCGCCGCCAAAACTCCTCCCTCGACCCCTCCCTTCCCCTCCCCCCCCCCTCCTTCCCCAAAATCCCCCTCCCCCTCCCCCTCCCCTCCCGCTACCCTTCCCCCTCTCCCGTCGCCTAACCCCTTCCTCCCCTACCCCTTTTTCCCCCTACCCCCTTTTAACCTTCCCCCCTTTTCCCCACCCCCCTTCGCGACCCCCCCAACCCTCCCACCCTCTTCCCCACTCTCCCTTCCCCCCCCTCAACCCCTCCCACCCCTTTGCCCCCCTCTCAACCCTCCCCCCCCTTCGTGGCGACCCCCCCAACCCTCCCTCCCTTTCCCCCGGGCTGGCTGCCGTGGCCGCCATCCCCCCCCCCCCTCCTCTCAACCCGTCCCACCCCCTTGCCCCCCTCTCAACCCTCCCCCCCCTCCTTCTCGACCCCGTCGAGCCCTCCCCCCTTTCCCACCCACCCTTCCCCAGGCTGGCGGCCGCAGCTGCCAGCCCCCTCCCCTCCTCTCAACCCCTCTCACCCCCTCTCCCACCCCCTCCCCCCCTCCCCGGGCTGGCAGCCACGGCCGCTAGCCCCTCCCACCCTTCTCAACCCCTCCCACCACCCGAGCTGGCGGCCGCGGCCGCCAACTCTCCCCCCCCCTCTCAGTCCCTCCCACCCCCTTTCCTCCCACCCAACCCCCTCCTCGGGCTGGCGGCCGCCAGCCCCCCCCTCCTCTCACCCCCTTTCGTCCCACCCTTCCCCCTCCCCCTCTCAGTGCTCCCCCTCCCACCCCCCCCTTCGCGACCCCAGCCCCTCCCACCCCCTTTCCTCCCACCCAACCCCCCCCTCGGGCTGGCGGCCGCGGCCGCCAGCCCCCCCCCTCTTCACACTCCCCCCCTTCTCCCACCCAACCCACTCCCCGGGCTGGCGGCCACGGCCGCCAGCCCCCCCCTCTTCACCCTCCCCCCCCTTCGCTACCCGCCAGCCCCCCCCTCCTCTCACCCCCTTTCCTCCCACCCAACCCCTCCCCAGGCTGGCGGCCGCGGCCGCGGCCGCCAGCCCCCCCCTCTTCACACTCCCCCCCTTCACGATCCCCCAGCCCTCCCCCTCCCTCTTCCCCACACCCCCCCTTCACCCGGGCTGGCGGCCGTGGCCGCCAGCCCCCCCCTCTCAACCCCCCCTCCTTCACTCTTTCCCATCCCCCCTTACCCGGGCTGGCGGCCGCGGCCGCGAGCCCCGCCCCCTCCTCCCACCCCCTTTCCTCCCACCCAACCCCTCCCTGGGCTGGCGGCCGCCGCGGCCGCGAGCCCCCCCCTCTTCACCCTCCCCCCCCTTCGCAACCCCTCCCTGGGCTGGCGGCCGCGGCCGCCAGCCCCCCCCTCTTCACCCTCCCCCCCCTTCCCTCGGGCTGGCGGACGCGGCCACCAGCCCCCCCCTCAGCTGCTCCCCGCCCCCCCTCTCAGCCGCCCCCTCTCAGCCGCTCCCCCCCCCTCAGCCGCCCCCCCCGCCCCCCCTCTCAGCCGCTCTCCCCGCCCCCCCTCTCAGCCCCCCCCCTCTTCACCCTCCCCCCCCTTCGCTACCCGCCAGCCCCCCCCCCTCTTCACCCTCCCCCCCTTCCCCCGGGCGAGCGGCCGCGGCCGCCAGCCCCCCCCCTCTTCACCCTCCCCCCCCCTTCGCTACCCGCCAGCCCCCCCCTCTTCACCCTCCCCCCCCTTCGCAACCCCTCCTTGGGCTGGCGGCCGTGGCCGCCAGCCCCCCCCCTCAGCCGCTCCCCGCCCCCCCTCTCAGCCGCCCCCTCTCAGCCGCTCCCCCCCCCCCCTTAGCCGCCCTCCCCGCCCCCCCTCTCAGCCGCCAGCCCCCCTTCCCACCTGCTTCCCTCCCACCCGCCGTGCCAGCCTCCCCTCCCACCCCCTTCCCTCCCACCCACCTCCCTCTTCGCCCCTTCCTCCCCTCCCTTCCTCCTGCCTCCCCTCCCACCCCCTTCCTCCCCTCCCTTCCTCCTCCCTCCCCTCCCTCCTCTTCTTCTCCTCCCCTGAACCTTTCTCTCTCGAGTTCCTCTCTCTTCAAATTTTAAAAAAGAAACTAGGAAAAAAAGTTTGCAAGTACCTGGAAAAAGTTTGTAAGTTTGCTCTTTCTTGCTTTCTTGCTCTTCCTTCCTTGCTCTCTTGATCGTCCTTGCTTTCTTGCTTTCTTGCTTCAGTGAATGAAATGAGGGGAGAATGAATGAAGAAGGAAGACTATATATAAGAAAAATTAGGTTTTCCTCCTCCTCTCCTATTGGCTTTCCATTCCTCCCCTCTCTCCTATTGGCTTTTCATTTATCTCCTCTCCCATTGGCTCCCATTACTCCCCCTCTCCTATTGAACCCCCATCCCTCATCCATTAGCCCTCCTCCCATCCATCCATTTCTTCTTCCTCCCCATTGCCACCACTCCCATCCCACATTTCCACCACGTCCCATACTCCTCCCATTTCCCAAAATCCCATATTTCCCCATCTCACCCTCCTCTTTTTCATCCCCTATTAACTTCCTCACTCATTTCACTCCCTTATTAGCCTACTCCCCTATTACCTTCCCCTCTCCCATTCCATTCTTCCCTCCCCACTCTCACTTCCACTTCCCATTACTCACTTGCCATTTAAAAACTATTAATATATTATTATACTATTTTTTATACTTATTATCATACACCCTTATTACTTCCTTATCCTATTCCACTCCTTCCTCCTCATTCCCACTTCCACTTCCCATTACTCACTTGCTATACACATTTGCAAACTATTAATATATTATTACATGATTTTTTATACTATTTGTAAACTTACATATGGGCAAAATCACAGGTGTCAAAGCGATCCTATTGTGGTCATACAACAACTGTGCTTTTATTCAAGGGCATAGTTATCCTCATCAACAAGCTTATTTACTCAAGGTATGAAGTGCATAATTTGTGCACTAGGTGTTTACTTTGTGTCAAAATTGTTTGCCACACACACACACATACATATACCAAGAATTTTCTAATATTATCGCATCTACATTTCTCCAATGGGCACAAAACTTTGTACACTCCTCAACCTAGGTCTTATTGACTTGCATACAAAGTGGTGCACCCATCTCATAAGTACTTGTTCGGATAACACACCTCCTATGTATTTTATGAAGATTGTGCATAACACTAGCAACAAAATGGTGTATCATGTGAGACAGACTATGCAAAGCATATCCAATGGACACAAGACTTTACACGTTCCTCAACCTAGGCAGTATTGACTTGTGTGCAAAGTGGCATCCCCATCCGATAAGTACTTGTTTGAAAAATACACCTACGATCGTGTTTTTTGACGATTATGCATGACACTAAGGCAACAACGGTGTTTTATGCTTGATCGACAATGCAAAGCATATCCGATGGGCACAATACTTTGCACACACCTTCAATTAGGTAGAATCCACTTACATGCAAAGTGGCATGCCCATCCCATAAGTGCTTGATCCTCTAACATACCTAGCAGCGTGTTTTTTGACGGATGTGCATGACACTAGAGTAAAAATAGTATTTAATGCTCGATCGACCATTACAGACAAAGGCTTCTTCATACTCTATCCGCTTTTGCTGGGGATAGTCTTTATCAAGTAGCCTTACATTGTATCTATCAATTGTAGTGCTTCCTCTGCTCGTGCCTCAATCTCTTCCTCTTTGAGACTTGCATCCATAAGAGAAAGTACTTCTCTTGATGATTCAAGTATCTCTTGGTTGTTTTGCTCTTGAAACTGCTAGAGCTATATATAGCTCACCCCAACTTGAACTAGGTCTCACCTATATATGTGTAACTAGTCATCAATATGAATCAATATTTGGGAGTCTATTTGGTGTGTCTATCATCTCTTCTTCTTCTCTCTCAACATGGTATCAAAGCTACAAAGGTCTCACTATTGTATGCTCACTACACCTATCCGATAAGTACTTGGTCAGATAACACACCTAATGGCGTGTTTTTTTGCGAATGTGCATATCATTAGGGAAAAAATGATGTATAATGCGTGATCGACCATGCAAATCATATCCGATGGTGACAATACTTTGCACGCACCTCAACGTAGTTAAAACAGACTTGCGTGCAAAGTGGAGCCCCCATCTGATAAGTATTTATTTGAATAACACACCTATGGCCGTGTTTTTATATGGTTGTGCATGACACTAAGGCAAAAACAGTGTGTTATGCTTGATCGACAATGCAAAGCATATCCGATGGGCACGATACTTTGCACACACCTTCAAATAGGTGGAATTGACTTACATGCAAAGTGGCACGCCCATCGTATAAGTGCTTGATCAGATAACACACCTAGCAGTGTGTTTTTTTACGAATGTGCATGGCACTAAGGCAAAAATGGAATTTAATGCTCGATCGACCATGCAAAGCATATCCGATGGGCACGATACTTTGCACACACCTTCAACTAGGTGGAATTGACTTACATGCAAAGTGGCATTCCCATCGCATAAGTGCTTGATCGGATAACACACCTAGCAGCGTGTTTTTTTACGGATGTGCATGGCACTAAGGCAAAAATGGTATTTAATGCTCGATCGACCATGCAAAGCATATCCGATGGGCATAATACTTTTCCTATACCTCAACCTAGTTGGTATTAAAATGTTGTCAAAGAGGCACACCCATCCGATAAGTACTTGGTCAGATAACATACCCAAGGGCGTGTTTTTTTGCGGATGTGCATAGCACTAGGGAAAAAACAGTGTATAATGCGTGATCGACCATGCAAATTATATCCGATGGTGACAATACTTTGCACGCACCTCAATGTAGTTAAAAAGGACTTGCATGCAAAGTGGGGCCCCCATCTGATAAGTACTTATTTGAATAACACAACTATGGCCGTGTTTTTATATGGTTGTGCATGACACTAAGGCAAAAACGGTGTGTTATGCTTGATCAACCATGCAAATCATATCCGAAGGTGACAATACTTTGCACACACCTCAACCTAGTTGAAACGGACTTGCGTGCAAACTAGAGCCCCCATCCGATAAGTACTAGTTTGAATAACACATCTAGGACTGCGTTTTTTTACGAATGTGCATGACACTAAGACAAAAACGGTGTTTTATGCTTGATCGACAATGCAAAGCATATCCGATGGGCACAATACTTTGCACACACCTTCAACTAGGTAGAATCGACTTACATGCAAAGTGGCACGCCCATCCCATAAGTGCTTGATCGGATAACATACCTAGCAGTGTGTTTTTTGACGGATGTGCATGACACTAGAGTAAAAATAGAATTTAATGCTCGATCGACCATGCAAAGGATATCTGATGGGCAAAAAACTTTTCGTACACCTCAACCTAGGTGGTATTGAAATGTTCTTAATGAGGCACACCCATCCGATAAGTACTTGGTCAGATAACACACCTAATGGCATGTTTTTTTGCGAATGTGCATATCATTAGGGAAAAAATGATGTATAATGCGTGATCGACCATGCAAATCATATCCGATGGTCACAATAATTTGCACGCACCTCAAAGTAGTTAAAATGGACTTGCCTGCAAAGTGGAGCCCCCATCTGATAAGTATTTATTTGAATAACACACCTATCGCCGTGTTTTTATATGGTTGTGCATGACACTAAGGCAAAAACAGTGTGTTATGCTTGATCGACAATGCAAAGCATATCCGATGGGCAGGATACTTTGCACACACCTTCAACTAGGTGGAATTGACTTACATGCAAAGTGGCACGCCCATCGCATAAGTGCTTCATCAGATTACACACCTAGCAGAGTGTTTTTTACGGATGTGCATGGCACTAAGGCAAAAATGGAATTTAATGCTCGATCGACCATGCAAAGCATATCCGATGGGCACGATACTTCGCACACACCTTCAACTAGGTGGAATTGACTTACATGCAAAGTGTTATTCCCATCGCATAAGTGCTTGATCGGATAACACACCTAGCAGCGTGTTTTTTTACAGATGTGCATGGCACTAAGGCAAAAATGGTATTTAATGCTCGATCGACCATGCAAAGCATATCCGATGGGCATAATACTTTTCCTATACCTCAACTTAGGTCGTATTAAAATGTTGTCAAAGAGGCACACCCATCCGATAAGTACTTGGTCAGATAACATACCTAAGGGCGTGCTTTTTTGCGGATGTGCATACCACTAGGGAAAAAACGGTGTATAATGCGTGATCGACCTTGCAAATCATATCCGATGGTGACAATACTTTGCACACACCTCAACCTAGTTGAAATAGACTTGCGTGCAAAGTACTAGTTTGAATAACATACCTAGGACCGTGTTTTTTCATGGTTGTGCATGACACCAAGGCAAAAACGGTGTTTTATGCTTGATCGACAATGCAAAGCATATCCGATGGGCACAATACTTTGCACACACCTTCAACTAGGTGGAATTAACTTACATGCAAAGTGGCACGCCCATCGCATAAGTGCTTGATCAGATAACACACCTAGCAGCGTGTTTTTTTACGGATGTGCATGGCACTAAGGCAAAAATGGTATTTAATGCTCGATCAACCATGCAAAGCATATCCGCCGATGGGCACAATACTTTGCACACACCTTTAACTAGGTGGAATTGACTTACATGCAAAGTGGCACGCCCATCCCATAAGTGCTTGATTGGATAACATACCTATTAGCGTGTTTTTTTACGGATGTGCATGACACGAGCAAAAATAGTATTTAATGGTCGATCGACCATGCAAAGCATATCCGATGGGCACAATACTTTGCACACACCTTCAACTAGGTGGAATTGACTTACATGAAAAGTGGCACGCCCATCGCATAAGTGCTTGATCAGATAACACACGTAGAAGTGTGTTTTTTTACGGATGTGCATGGCACTAAGGCAAAAATGGTATTTAATGCTCGATCGACCATGCAAAGCATATCCGATGGGCATAATACTTTTCCTATACCTCAACTTAGGTCGTATTAAAATGTTGTCAAAGAGGCACACCCATCCGATAAGTACTTGGTCAGATAACATACCTAAGGGCGTGTTTTTTTGCGGATGTGCATACCACTAGGGAAAAAACGGTGTATAATGCGTGATCGACCATTCAAATCATATTCGATGGTGACAATACTTTGCACACACCTCAACCTAGTTGAAACAGACTTGCAATCAAACTGGAGCCCCCATCCAATAAGTACTAGTTTGAATAACATACCTAGGACCGTGTTTTTTCATGGTTGTGCATGACTCCAAGGCAAAAACGGTGTTTTATCCTTGATTGACCTAGGCAGTATTGACTTGTGTGCAAAGTGGCATCCCCATCCGATAAGTACTTGTTTGAAAAATACACCTACGATCGTGTTTTTTAACGATTGTGCATGACACTAAGGCAACAACGGTGTTTTATGCTTGATCGACAATGCAAAGCATATCTGATGGGCACAATACTTTGCACACACCTTCAACTAGGTAGAATCGACTTACATGAAAAGTTGCATGCCCATCGCATAAGTGCTTGATCAGATAACACACGTAGAAGTGTGTTTTTTTACGGATGTGCATGGCACTAAGGCAAAAATGGTATTTAATGCTTGATCGACCATGCAAAGCATATCCGATGGGCATAATACTTTTCCTATACCTCCACTTAGGTCGTATTAAAATGTTTTCAAAGAGGCACACCCATCCGATAAGTACTTGGTCAGATAACATACCTAAGGGCGTGTTTTTTTGCGGATGTGCATACCACTAGGGAAAAAACGGTGTATAATGCGTGATCGACCATGCAAATCATATTCGATGGTGACAATACTTTGCACACACCTCAACCTAGTTGAAACAGACTTGCGTACAAACTGGAGCCCCCATCCGATAAGTACTAGTTTGAATAACATACCTAGGACCGTGTTTTTTCATGGTTGTGCATGACACCAAGGCAAAAACGGTGTTTTATGCTTGATCGACAATGCAAAGCATATCCGATGGGCAAAATACTTTGCACACACATTCAACTAGGTGAAATTAACTTACATGCAAAGTGGCACGCCCATCGCATAAGTGCTTGATCAGATATTGATCAGATAACACACCTAGCAGCGTGTTTTTTTACGGATGTGCATGGCACTAAGGCAAAAATGGTATTTAATGCTCGATCAACCATGCAAAGCATATCCGATGGGCACAATACTTTGCACACACCTTTAACTAGGTGGAATTGACTTACATGAAAACTGGCACGCCCATCCCATAAGTGCTTGATTGGATAACATACCTATCAGCGTGTTTTTTTACGGATGTGCATGACACTAGAGCAAAAATAGTATTTAATGGTCGATCGACCATGCAAAGCATATCCGATGGGTACAATACTTTGCACACACCTTCAACTAGGTGTAATTGACTTACATGAAAAGTGGCACGCCCATCGCATAAGTGCTTGATCAGATAACACACGTAGAAGTGTGTTTTTTTACGGATGTGCATGGCACTAAGGCAAAAATGGTATTTAATGCTCGATCGACCATGCAAAGCATATCCGATTGGCACGATACTTTGCACACACCTTCAACTAGGTGGAATTGACTTACATGCAAAGTAGCATTCCCATTGCATAAGTGCTTGATCGGATAACACACCTAGCAGCGTGTTTTTTTATGGATGTGCATGGCACTAAGGCAAAAATGGTATTTAATGCTCCATCGACCATGCAAAGCATATCCGATGGGTATAATACTTTTCCTATACCTCAACTTAGGTCGTATTAAAATGTTGTCAAAGAGGCACACCCATCCGATAAGTACTTGGTCAGATAACATACCTAAGGGCGTGTTTTTTTGCGGATATGCATACCACTAGGGAAAAAAGGGTGTATAATGCGTGATCGACCATGCAAATCATATCCGGTGGTGACAATACTTTGCACACACCTCAACCTAGTTGAAACAGACTTGCGTGCAAACTGGAGCCCCCATCCGATAAGTACTAGTTTGAATAACACAGCTAGGACTGCGTTTTTTGACGAATGTGCATGACACTAAGACAAAAACGGTGTTTTATGCTTGATCGACAATGCAAAGCATATCCGATGGGCACAATACTTTGCACACACCTTCAAATAGGTAGAATCAACTTACATGCAAAGTGGCACGCCCATCCCATAAGTGCTTGATTGGATAACATACCTAGCAGCGTGTTTTTTGACGGATGTGCATGACACTAGAGTAAAAATAGTATTTAATGCTCGATTGACCATGCAAAGGATATCTGATGGGCACAATACTTTGCATACACTTTCAACTAGGTGGAATTGACTTACATGCAAAGTGGCATTCCCATCGCATAAGTGCTTGATCAGATAACACTCCTAGGAGCATGTTTTTTTACGGATGTGCATGGCACGAAGGAAAAAATGGTATTTAATGCTCGATCGACCATGCAAAGCATATCTGATGGGCATAATACTTTTCTCATACCTCAACCTAGGTGGTATTAAAGTGTTGTCAAAGAGGCACACCCATCCGATAAGTACTTGGTCAGATAACATACCTAAGGGCGTGTTTTTTTGCGGATGTGCATACCACTAGGAAAAAAACGGTGTATAATGCGTGATCAACCATGCAAATCATATCCGATGGTGACAATACTTTGCACACACCTCAACCTAGTGGAAACGGACTTGCATGCAAACTGGAGCCCCCATCCGATAAGTACTAGTTTGAATAATATACCTAGGACCGTGTTTTTTCATGGTTGTGCATGACACCAAGGCAAAAACGGTGTTTTATGCTTGATCGACAATGCAAAGCATATCCGATGGGCACAATACTTTGCACACACCTTCAACTAGGTGGAATCGACTTACATGCAAAGTGGCACGCCCATCCCATAAGTTCTTGATCGGATAACATACCTAGCAGCGTGTTTTTTGACGGATGTGCATGACACTAGAGCAAAAATAGTATTTAATGCTCGATCGACCATGCAAAGCATATCCGATGGGCACAAAACTTTTCGTACGCCTCAACCTAGGTGGTATTGAAATGTTCACAATGAGGCACACCCATCCGATAAGTAATTGGTCAGATAACAAACCTAGCAGCGTGTTTTTTTACGGATGTGCATGGCACTAAGGCAAAAATGGTATTTAATGCTCGATCCACCATGCAAAGCATATCCGATGGGCACGATACTTTGCACACACCTTCAACTAGGTGGAATAGACTTATATGCAAAGCGGCACACGCATCCCATAAGTGCTTGATTGGATTACATACCTAGCAACGTGTTTTTTGACAGATGTGCATGACACTAGAGCAAAAATAGTATTTAATGGTCGATCAACCATGCAAAGCATATCCGCCGATGGGCACAAAACTTTTCCTATTCCTTAACCTAGGTGGTATTGAAATGTTCTCAATGAGGCACACCCATTCGATAAGTACTTGGTCAGATAACACACCTAATGGCGTGTTTTTTTGCGGATGTGCATATCATTAGGAAAAAAATGGTGTATAATGCGTGATCGACCATGCAAATCATATCCGATGGTGACAATAGTTTGCACGCACCTCAATGTAGTTAAAACAGACTTGCGTACAAAGTGGAGCCCCCATCTGATAAGTACTTATTTGAATAACACACCTATGGCCGTGTTTTTATATGGTTGTGCATGACACTAAGGCAAAAACAGTGTGTTATGCTTGATTGACAATGCAAAGCATATCCGATGGGCACAATACTTTGCACACACCTTCAACTAGGTGGAATTGACTTACATGAAAAGTGGCACGCCCATCGCATAAGTGCTTGTTTAGATAACACACCTAGCAGCGTGTTTTTTTACGGATGTGCATGGCACTAAGGCAAAAATGGTATTTAATGCTCGATCGACCATGCAAAGCATATCCGATGGGCATGATACTTTGCACACACCTTAAACCTTGTGGAATAGACTTACATGCAAAGTGGCATGCCCATCCCATAAGTGCTTGATCGGATAACATACCTAGCAGCGTGTTTTTTGACGGATGTGCATGACACTACAGTAAAAAAAGTATTTAATGCTCGATCGACCATGCAAATGATATTCGATGGGCACAAAACTTTTTGTACGCCTCAACCTAGGTGGTATTGAAATGTTCTCAATGAGGCACACCCATCCGATAAGTACTTGGTCAAATAACACACCTAATGGCGTGTTTTTTTGCGGATGTGCATATCATTAGGAAAAAAATGGTGTATAATGCGTGATCGACCATGCAAATCATATCCGATGGTGACAATACATTGCATGCACGTCAACGTAGTTGAAACGAACTTGCGTGCAAAGTGGATCCCCCATCTGATAAGTACTTATTTGAATAACACACCTATGGCCGTGTTTTTATATGGTTGTGCATGACACTAAGGCAGAAACGGTGTGTTATGCTTGATCAACAATGCAAAGCATATCCGATGAACACAATAATTTGCACACACCTTCAACTAGGTGTAATTGACTTACATGCAAAGTGGAACGCCCATCGCATAAGTGCTTGATCAGATAACACACCTAGAAGCGTGTTTTTTTACGGATGTGCATGGCACTATGGCAAAAATGGTATTTAATGCTCGATCAACCATGCAAAGCATATCGGATGGGCACGATACTTTGCACACACCTTCAACTAGGTGTAATTGACTTACATGCAAAGTGGAATTCCCATCGCATAAGTTCTTGATTGGATAACACACCTAGCAGCGTGTTTTTTTACGGATGTGCATGGCACTAAGGCAAAAATGGTATTTAATGCTCGATCGACCATGAAAAGCATATCCGATGGGCATAATACTTTTCTTATACCTCAACCTAGGTGGTATTAAAATGTTGTCAAAGAGGTACACCCATCCGATAAGTACTTGGTCAGATAACATACCTAAGGGCGTGTTTTTTTGCGGATGTGCATACCACTAGGGAAAAAACGGTGTATAATGCGTGATCAACCATGCAAATCATATCCGATGGTGACAATACTTTGCGCACACCTCAACCTAGTTGAAACAGACTTGCGTGCAAACTGGAGCCCCCATCCGATAAGTACTAGTTTGAATAACACATCTAGGACTGCGTTTTTTGACGAATGTGCATGACACTAAGACAAAAACGGTGTTTTATGCTTGATCGACAATGCAAAGCATATTCGATGGGCACAATACTTTGCACACACCTTCAACTAGGTAGAATCAACTGACATGCAAAGTGGCACGCCCATCCCATAAGTGCTTGATCATATAACATACCTAGCAGCGTGTTTTTTGACGGATGTGCATGACACTAGAGTAAAAATAGTATTTAATGCTCGATTGACCATGCAAAGGATATCCAATGGGCACAAAACTTTTTGTACACCTCAACCTAGGTGGTATTGAAATGTTCTCAATGAGGCACACCCATCCGATAAGTACTTTATCAGATAACACACCTAATGGCGTGTTTTTGTGCGAATGTGCATATCATTAGGGAAAAAATGGTGTATAATGCATGATCGACCATGCAAATCATATCCGATGGTGAAAATACTTTGCACGCACCTCAACGTAGTTAAAACGGACTTGCGTGCAAAGTGGAGCCCCCATCTGATAAGTACTTATTTGAATAACACACCTATGGCCGTGTTTTTATATGGTTGTGCATGACAGTAAGGCAGAAACAGTGTGTTATGCTTGATCGACAATGCAAAGCATATTGGATGGGCACAATACTTTGCGCACACCTTCAACTAGGTGGAATTGACTTACATGCAAAGTGGCATTCCCATCGCATAAGTACTTGATCGGATAACACACCTAGCAGCGTGTTTTTTTTACGGATGTGCATGATAGGAGCAAAAATAGTATTTAATGCTCGATGGACCATGAAAAGCATATCCGATGGGCACAACACTTTTTGTACGCCTCAACTAGGTGGAATTGACTTACATGCAAAGTGGCACCCGCATCCCATTAGTGCTTGATTGGATAACGTACCTAGTAGGCTCATTTTTTTTTACGGATGTGCATGACACTAGAGCAAAAATAGTATTTAATGCTTGATTGGCCATGCAAAGGATAACTTGGCATGTCCATCTGATGAGTACTTAATCGGATAACTTCTCCCACTAATAAATTAAGTACTAATTAAAAATTATAATAAATAAGTAGATTATTAAAAAGAGACTAATATTTATGTAATTGTTGCCACTGCAGCTTGCTTGCGAAGGACTCTCACAAAGGAGATGGCTATAGATTTTGTTCCAGGGATGGATGTGATTTTATGTAGCAAAAGAGAAGTAGTTGCATTTGCTACAATCCATGATAGTGATCCCAATTCACTTTGCCACTTTCGAAGACTTGGCGAAGATAAGGTGGCAGTTACTGTATCAAAGATTCTTAGCGCACATGTTGAGCTAAAGTATAAATGTGGAGATATGGAAACACTTGGAGATGTTATGCCCTACAATACATCCAACAAATCATTTATAGCATGGGACAAAGATGAGACTTATGCAACAAACATTATCAAGAATACAAAGTGCACCACCTTGGATTTTACTATAGGGGACATTTTACAAATGAGATCATTTGCAAATAAGATTGTAGCAGAAGGTGAAGTATTGGGATTTGAACAAGTGGAGCAATGGTCATTTGTGCAGATGAGGATTCTAAAAGTCACTGATGATGGTATGGTTGATAACATAACATCCTTATGTGATCCCTACTATGAGGTAGGCAAGAATATGAGATGGAGCATGCAATTTTTAAACATGAGAAAGAGGCACGTGGTTTTCAATGATAAAGACAACGTATACTACAATATCAAAGGACCTAAAAAGCGTGCCCATGTGCCAGGCTCTATCACTTCAAATGTGGATGATTTCAATATACTCAATTATAGAAGTGACATCTTATCTGGAGTGGATGAGTTCATTGGTTCCAAGAAACAAAATGATTTTAGAAGCGAAGCCTTATCTGGGGTGGATGAATTCTTGCACAGTGAGAAGGGCAAAGGTTTCAATAGCGATGTCTTGTCAAGTGTGGATGAGTTCATGCATATTAACAAACCTGGTGTCAATCAAGGTTGTGGATTTGTGAAAGCCATGCAAGATGTCCCAATGAGTGATGTTCTCTCAGGAGTGGAAGAGTTTCAAGGTTCTCAATACTCTTGTAGAATATTGAATTCATTGAATGGTCCTAAGAGTATGTTAAAAACGAGGATGAGATCAACAGAGGGATTATTCAGTATTTAACTTTGATTGTGATATGAACAAGGATGCAACGACCAATCATGGATGCTTGGTTACAAACAAATGTGAGGAGAAGAAGTGCATAAATACAGATAACAATGTGCACGAGGAACGAAAACGGTCATACATATGCATGAAGAGAAAGAGAATCCAGGCAGATCCACAAAAGCAACCAAAGAGGAAGAGAGTAATGAAGGAGGAGAACATGTTAAATGCATTGGGAAATCTATGTTGCAAGCGAAGATATATGCACTTCATTGATCTTGCAGACATCAGGGAATGTAGAGGACACGTGTGGCAAAGAAGGGGAAGCGAAAGAAATGAATACCTTCTCACAAGTCTCTCTTGCTTTCTTCAGAATGGCAATAAAAGGCTAAGTTCAAGACAAAAGGTAAAACCTCTCGTAAATGGAAAAAGGATTTGCAATAAGGCATATCGCAATATTACTGGATTATCCCATGGTACATATTGGGATTTAGTCACCAAGGCAAAGGGCGGCAACAAATTTAGCATTCACGGTAATAGAGGAAGGTCCAAATCAAGAATCTCAACTGTCAGGGCAGCAGCAATTTTGCAAGACTTCATACATGAAAATGCTTTGCCTCAACCCCATATATCTACCAAACTCCCTAACGGTGACGCGATCACTAAAATGCACCTTCCAATGGGCTTGACAAAGCTCGAAGTATTTGACTCTATTGCAGAAAAGCAAAGGCAAAGAGGGGATGCCGTAGCTTCTTCTCATACTTTGTATACTCTTTGGAAGAAGAACTTTGGATATGTTAAAATCCCAAGGAGGCAAAAAATGTCAAAGTGCAATGTCTGTGATGATTTAAAGCGAGTGATTGAGAGTGCAACATGTCCAAATCAAAGGGAATTATACAAAAAAAACCGAAAATCTCATCATGACCTTATTCGACATTCCAGACAAAAATATGCATTTTGGAAGGAGCAAGCTATTTCGCATCCTGATGACTACATGTGCCTTATTGTAGATGGCATGGATCAGAATACAACAACATTGCCTCGTTTTGTTGCCACTCCACCTAAATTACAAGGAAAGCACTTTCTAAAGACACATCTATGTGGAGTGTTAGTGCATGGAATTAAGTTCTTTGCAGATATATGGATTGATTCCTTGCATCTACATGATAGCAATCAAGTTGTAACATCTATTATGAAGGCAATTCGCAATGTACATGTAGAAAAAGGTCACCTGCCACCGACTTTGAGAATACAAGTTGATAATTGCTGGCGAGAAAATAAGAATGTACTCATGTTTGCATTCTGATCCATGCTAGTTGCTCATCGAATCTTCAATGAGGTCGAATGTGGATTTTTGTATGTTGGGCATACACATGAGGATATTGATCAGGTTTTTAGCATAGTCTCAAGGGAGCTTAAATGCAAGGATGTGGAGACAATAGATGAGCAATAGATGACTTGGTAAGAAGATGTGGCAGGCAAGTTGGTGGTCGTAAGGAAAGTATAGTATGTGAGAGGCTCGAAAGAATGTATGATTGGAAGAGCTTCATTCTACCTTTCATACAAATGGGTGGTGATGTTGGGATATCTCAAGGTGTATGCCTCACAGGCACACCTTATGTTTCTATGTGTGAGTGCTAGAGGCACAGTTAGGTGCCCACAAGCACAGTTAGGTGGTGGAAAAGAAACATAACATGATTGAGTGAATCTAGGAGCAGATTGAGGAGATGATTGTGGAGCTCTGAGGTCATCAGTGATGTCAGTGACCTTGTATGAGGTGCCTACTTAAGGACCTCTCTTTTCTTCATTCTATATGCAAGTATTCTGATTTTGTGTCCACTCTACTCTTTCCTTTCAGTGTTCCAACATGGTATCAGAGCCATTTGATCCCCCTTGAGCCCATTTTTGCCACATCATCATCTTCTTCCTCTTCTTCTTCTTCACCATCTCTCCCTCTTCTTCCAAAAATTTGCTTGAGCTTGTTCTCCTCTGATTCTCACCCATTTCCCATGCCCTTCCAGCTGGAGATCCCTCTTGTTGGGGCGAATTTCGGGTTGCAAGCAATTGAAGAACTACACGCTCTGCTGGTCGCCATTGTACAAAAGTCGTCGATTCTTCTTCCTGCGTTTTCTCTGTGCCTGCTCTGTCTTTGTCTAATTCCTTTCAGGGCAAGCTTCTCCATACCTAGAGCTACCTTGTGCTGAAATCTGAGTAGCAATGGCTGCATATTGAAGGAGAAAACAGAGAAAAACCAGTCGACTTTGTTCAAGAAGGTGAAGGCGACCTGACGCGTTTTTTCGCCTCTCCTTCCTAGAGGATCTACTGTGGTATACCAGCTTTCTTTTGCCTCAGAAAGCCCCCTTTCTTTTGCTTTGAAGAGTGTGCTATGAGCCCTCCAAGTTCAGCTCTCTAGTTTTGACAGTTTTGACATGCTTTTGAAAATGATGCTACATAAAATGCTACTCTAGCATTTCTGGTCTTTTGAAGTTTTCAATAACTTCACTACAAGTGTTGCTTCAGTTTTGTTTTGACTTGCTAGACCTGGTTGTGATTGGAAAGTGTTTATTTCATCCACTTCTATGAAGCATGTAAAAGAAGCATCATTGTTTGAAATCTAGTCACTACTATTTGCTACATCAAGTGCTCATACTTTGGAAGTATTTCAGTTATTTTTGCCTTGTAAGAGAGATAGACACTGCCCAATATCTGGGTTAGACCCTCTCATGGCTACCTTATATAATCTTGAGAAGTTCAATGGAAAGGGCTTCCATACATGGCAAATGAAGGTGAAATTTGCATTGATGCGGGAGAACTTATGGGGACTTGTCAAACCTACTCCTACCGCTTCTTCTACGGCCTCAAATGCTGGACAATCTTCAACTCCGACATGACCGGCAAGGGATCCAGCAAGAGAAGAAAAAGCATATGGTATAATTGCTTTAGCTTTGGGTGATGTGATTACATACATCATATCTCTGACTTGGAGTCTCCTTCGGAAGCTTGGCAGAAGCTAGACATGATTTTTGGTGCAAGCTCTCACATATCTAAACTATCACTTAAAATCTCTTTCTTTGAATTAAAGATGGCAAGTGATACTACTTTAGCTGCTCATGTCAACTATATGCGGAGTCTTATGACTCAATTAGCTTCTATCAACTCTCCTATCACCCCTGATGATGCTATGGCAGTATTACTTAAGAGTATGCCTAAAAGTTTTGATCACATTGTTAGCACTTTGAAGAATCTTCCCAATCCTAACCTTGAAGGCATTATCTCAGCTCTTCAAGAAGAAGAAAGGCATATGGAGCTAAGGAAAGGCAATGACACTGCTTATGTTATGAAATTCCAGAAGGGCAAGTATACCCCTTGTAATCACTGTGGAAAGACAAATCACCTTTCAAAAGACTGCTTCAAAGTTGATCCATGCAAGCACTGTGGCAAAAACAACCATAGTGAGAAGTTTTGCAGAGCCAAAGCAAAGACAGAAAATGCAAATCTACTTACAGTGAATGAGCCTCCACAAGAAGAGGCATCTTTTGTAGATTATGCATTTTAAACATCTCTATGTATGCTCCAGATCTCTCTTTTATGTCAAGGTACTCAGCCTGGATAGTCCTCCAAAATGAATGAAAATAAACTATTGTGTTTTGTGTGTTTTGTAAACACCTCTGGTCACCTTATGATGTAGGCCATGTGTATGTTTTGTTCCATGGTACCTCCTGCAGACATTGTGTGCATGTACATGCAGGGGAGATAACCATTGGAAGGTCTTTTTGTATCCCTTTTTTGTTTACCTTACACCCAAGGGAACCCTTGCTAGCATGAGAACCTAGCCATAGATTTATCCTTGACCACCATGAGATGGCATGAGAAACTATGAGACTAGATGTATCCTTGACATAGCCTGAGGCATTTCCTTGAGGGGGGGTTTGTTGGGATATCTCAAGGTGTATGCCTTAGGCACACCTTATGTTTCTATGTGTGAGTGCTAGAGGCACAGTTAGGTGCCCATAAGCACAGTTAGGTGGTGGAAAAGCCACATAGGATGATTGAGTGAACCTAGGAGCAGATTGAGGAGATGATTGTGGAGCTCTGAGGTCATCAGTGATATCAGTGACCTTGTATGAGGTGCCTACTTAAGGACCTCTCTTTTCTTCATTCTATATGCAAGTATTTTGATTTTGTGTCCACTCTACTCTTTCCTTTCAGTGTTCCAACAGGTGATGCATTGACAGGTCATACCAATCCACACTACTTTCATTTTTTTTTTAAAGATGAAAAACCCGTAATGCAATGGCAACAGTATTCTCATGATACAAAATGGGAACCTGAAGAACCTTACAGTCTCTTAACTTCAATTCCCAGCAAGGAAAGGTATCCAACGTGGGCTCCTATACAAGAATTTAATGAGAGGTCTAATTGTGAAATAGATGGATTAAAAGCATTTATTACATACAAAGAGGAAATGCTCCGGAGATATCCTGATTCGAAGCCTACTTGGAGAGAACACACTACCACTGTAATTAACAAGACACGAAATTTAATAAAGGACCTTGAGAGAATGCGAGGCTCAAAGGATGTCAAGGAAGAATGCAATATGTTTTGCCCAAATGTTCATAACGATTTGCGCCCAGCTCCAGTCTTTGAAAATGAATTTGTATCATTACTCCCACGTCCATATTGTGGACCGAAGAAGAGAGAGTTTATGCCACAAGTAGATATAGAGGTCGATTGTTTTGTTGTGGTTCGGCCATTGGATGATGAATATGAGAATGTGAAGTTTTGGGTTGCAAAAGTAGTTGATGTGCAAAGAGATGACCAAGGGAGAGCTACAACATTTACAGTGGTATGGTATGAGCCAAAGGGCAGGAAGGAGAATATGGATAACAACACATTATATACTAATTGTATAATGAAGGAGTGGGTCCCAAATGATGAAGCAGTCTCTCAAGTTTCGACGGAGACAATCATAGTGTCTTGGCATTCAAGGGCAAAGAAATCAAAGAAGCACATGGGATATGAGGTAGAAGGAAAAATAAAAATACCACAGCAAACTATTTTGCATATACACGAATTTTTAAGGATGCTCGCCATGGAGGAAGTAGAAGGAGACAGCGCAAATGAAGAATGTCCATGATTAAAGCTTTGTATTGAAGTCCATTGAAGGATTTTATTTGGGTACTAGGCAAGGAGCCAATCCAAGACAATTATAATCAGAGTCATCACCTCGTATGTCAAATGAGAGTCAAAATATGCACTGGATGTCACCCAAGGGTCAAGGCTTGCCAAGACAATAGGGAGTTAATGCAGATGGCACCTGGCAAGGGACTATCACATTGAGCAATAAGACAATGGGGAGTCAATGCACCCAAGGGGCAAGGCTTGGCAAGATAACTTGTGGGAGTTAATGCAGATGGCACCTGTATTTTGCACTGGATGTCACCCAAGGGTCAAGGCTTGGCAAGACAACAGGGAGTTAATGCAGATGGCACCTGGCAAGGGACTATCGCATTGAGCAATAAGACAATGGGGAGTCAATGCATCCAAGGGGCAAGGCTTGGCAAGACACAAATTATGCAGATGGCAACTGGCAAGGGACTGTCGTGACATTGAGCAATAAGACAATGGGGTGTCAAATTATGCAGATGGCACGAATTGAGGCTCTTTAAGAGCAACAATTTAAATTGTAAACATATGTTCAATCTATATCATTTTGGATATAAAGACTCTAGCTAAGAGCAACATCTCTCAATGTAATCATATACATAAAGCTACAATTGCTATTATCCCTCTTTGGTCTTATGGCATCATGTCTTCTTTCTATTTATTAAAAGTTTTATTAAATTTTGTGCATATTGCCGAGTGACAATGTTATTTTCATGAAATATTTAAGTCTCCTTTCATGGATTTATAAATTTATCACGTCAACGAAAAACGTCAAGGAAAAATATTAAAAGTAATTAAATTAACAAATAACTTAGATATAGCTAGAATTTCTAATATAAGATTATTTCAAATTCTTGCATGTTGGTGCAAAAGTATAGATTGAAAAAACAATATTTGTATGTGAATATGATAGAGCCACAAAGTGAACTTTTGATTTGGGAAGGAAAAACGTCAAGGAAAAATATTAAAAATAATTAAATTAACAAATAACTTAGATATAGCTAGAATTTCTAATATAGGATTATTTCAAATTCTTGCATGTTGGTGCAAAAGTATAGATTGAAAAAACAATATTTTTATGTGAATATGACAGTGCTACAAAGTGAACTTTTGATTTGGGAAGAAACTTTTTAGAAAGTAAAAATTTTGATTTGGAAAGGATATTTTCATAAAGTAAAGTTTTCATTTAGGAAGGATTTTTGGGCTTCGTCCAAAAACAACACAAAAAGTCCAAAATTAATGAAATAGGTGTTATAAGGAATACCAAAAGAAAACTTAAATATAGGGGCATGGGATCCTATCGAGTGGTTGAGCTAACACCTGAAGGGACTGCTCGCATTGCCACCTTAGATGGCACTGAAATGGAGAGCTATGTTAATGGAAGTAAAGTCAAGAGATACTATGGGCCTCTTACCCTTCAAACTCTTCAATCCATCCACGGTGAAAAAGAATGCAAAAAATAAAAAAAAAAGTTACAACAACAAGCCAAAGAGGAGGCTAAAGTCCGAAGTGCTAAAATGAAAAATAGGACAAACCCTACAATCTACAAGGCGACCCTCATCACCTTAGAAAACCAAAATGATGAATGTGAAATTGAACCCGCTAAAGTGGATATGCTTTTGCAAGATAGCAGATCTCAACAAGCTTGGCAAGCATCGATCGATCGAGGTGCAAGCCACTTCTTATCACAAGAGGTATGGAAGACCCTACAAACAGGTGCATTACTACCATCCTTTGCAAAATTAGAACGGTTAATGGACAAGAAATTGAAGCCCTTGGGTATCTTCACACATCAATTACGATTTCTAACCATAAGGTGGAGGGGAGGTTTTTTGTCATGCCTGTAGGTACCATGGACGAACATGTGATACTAGGAAGATCTCAGTGTTACTCAGTTAATTGCCAAATAGACTGGAGGGAACGCACTGCAGCCTTGACAAGCAGAGGAATAACCTCAATTACACCATTGAATACCTCTCGAGTTCTAATCCCCCCGTCACATCAAAATTACCCCTCCAACTACATCAACAAACCTCCTAAGGATAGGAACAATCCGCAAGGGACTTCAACCATCCTCAACAAGTTCAAGATGGGTACGTAAGGATATACTCGAAGCTCAAGGATTCTACCAAGGGGAGACACATGTATGGATTCCATGCAGGACCTCTCATCCTTATTACAAGACATCTTCAAGGCGTCGCCCAAAAAGAGCCAACCAGGTTAAGACATCCTCTACAAAACACTCTTGAAGGCACAAGGATATTATGAAGGGGAGGCTCATATTTGGATACCTAAGCAACCTCATCATCAACAACCACACAGACAAAATTGACAACCCGTACAAAGTCGACAACATCAAAATTCTACAACCTTTATCCATCCACGATGGATACCTACAAGGTTGCTGCAAACACAAGAATATCACATGGGCAACACTTGTGTTTGGATTCCAAGGTGAGGTGAATGTGATCCCAAACCAACTCCTTCATCTTCACCGATAAGTAGGAAATTAACACAAGAACCTCCTTAGGAATGGAATGACACAAGAACCTATCCGAGAAGCTAAAGGGAAAGAAAAACTTTCTACATCATCAACAACTTTATGGCGAGTAGATACACAAGAACCCACCTTCAACACCAAGGTGGTACCACAAGAACCTACTTGACCACAACATTTGGTTGTAACTACGTCAACAAGGGGAATGGCCACACAAGAACCAGTTCTTCGGACATCTGCTTATCGTCTCAAGGCACCACAAGAACCTATCCCTAAAAGTGTAGAGCCTTTCTCTTCATCAACATCTACATATCCATGGGACATGTTCACCGAGCTATCAACAACCTTGGTACCATCCCATACATGAGATGAAGTTTTCAACCGCGTACAAGAGACCATCCATTGATATTCAGCATGGCTCACTGTGCGGTATTTGGCTATACTCAACCTTTGAATTCTTCAATTGTTCCATTAATATACAATCTCGAGTTGATATTTTTCGCACCCACCACTCACATAGGCACTGCACCCCTTCCATCACTGGCACATAGGCACCATTTGGTAACACTTACATTGGAAAGGGGACACATGTATTTTGTTTAATCACATTCATTCATCTATCACAGGGAATTTGCACACTACCATATTTCATGGAGAAACACCTATTTTCATCATCATAGAGTGCACAAAAAACTAAGGAAAAAACTTCATTTTTTCACTCAGGAGCTATTTCAACGGACTGCTGAATTAACCTCTGTTATTTTAGTGGGCCCCTAATATAACTCGTTGAAATACCACTTCCTATTTCCACGGACCAGATAATTCAGCGCAATAAAAACTAGCCTATTAATTCACCGTGCCTATAATTCCACGTGCTAAAAATGACCTCCCTATTTCGGCGGACTACTATTTCAGCGTGCTGAATTATCGGTAGCTATTTCAACGGACCCTTATTTCAACAAATTGAGAACATTTTAGCAGTCCATTGAAATAGTTGCATATAAGGCCAAAGACCCCCCTCGGCTGAAATAGTTCCTGCAACCAGATGCTATTGGAAATTTCCCTAAATTTCACAATTTCCCTGCAATCAATATCCTAAATATTCGCACACTATGTCTTCCCTCCTGATGAGCCTAAATAGCTTGATTACTTCAACGAATTGTTCAAATATTCACACATGGTAGATGAGGCTACTTCAGAACCTAACCCCATTCTCGACCCCCAACAAACCTCGCCCGCAACACCCAACCTAGCTCATCCCACACCCCCACAGTTTCCCTCCTAGATCCCATTAGCCTGGCAGAAATGGAGGACATCGAAGAAATTCCAACAGAGCCATCCGGTCCCTTAGCACAGGCATCCTCATCTTGAAGGCAAGGTACAAAAAGGCAAAGGCAAGAAGGCCCAGAGGTAGACACAGAGCATAGCCTCATTGAACTCAACCATTCACCACTCGATCAATAGTGGTTGGATGAGTTGGACGGGGTGGTTATACACAACAAGTACAAAATTCCCCCCATGAAGATTTCAAGGTCTATTATCACAGCGCAAACTGTTACAAAGCATTGGAAGATCCAGAGGTGAAGTTGTACCTGCAAGCAGTTGGTCTTAGCACGGTCTTGCACAAACTACCATTCTACCTCAATATTAGGGCGGTCACCCAATTTGTGAAAAATTTCAACAGGACAACTAATGAGACTCACATCAAAGATGTACAGGGGGAGAAGCGCAAACTACATTTAAATCTTGATGTAGTAAGGAATGCCTATAATCTACCAGTGGTTAAGGAGCCCTACAAAAATTTTAGAAAATTGGATCAATGGCACGAGGGCTTAGGGGATTGGGTGGGACCCAAGTATAAAGGCGGCATTCCCTTTACAGATATCAAAGATGCAAAATATGTCAAACCAGCCAGGGCATTAAGGTTTCTCACCAAGGTGGAACCTTCAAATCACCATGGGGTGATGCTCCCATTGCATCTGGCTAGGATGTACAAACCAGAGGTGCAAACGACGAGCTGAGCCGATTTCTTTTATCATGAGCTTCGTTCGGCTTGCACCCAATACAACTCTCATATTGGCAACCCAATGTTGTTTATGCCACTTATCTTTCACTTAGAGATTTATTGCCAGAATATTTACAACAAGCTTCAAATTCACCACACAAAGACAAGGGACAAAGCAGTCAGATAGAAAGGGAGAAAGTGGATGAAATTTGGTCAAAAGTTAAGCACGACCGCGATAAAGTGAAGGAAATGAATGAGGTAAGAAGAATCCGGTAAGAGCAGTTAAAGAAGAAAGCGGCCAAAAAAGAGGCAACAGAGGCAGCAATAGCCGAAGCCACAGTAGCAACTGTAAAGGTAAAGAATGCAGGAGAGAGGGAGGAGACTCGATTGCAGATTCTTCACAACATACACAAGAGAGGAGACACAAGATGTGGAGGCTGAAGCTTATCTTCACTTAGTTGAAAATAGCACACAACAACACTACAATAGAAGAGGGGTATACCCTATGTGTCAAACCCTAGAATACGTGGTTCATATGTGAACCCAAACCAAAACATACGTGGCAGTCTAACTACACCACGAGTACAACCAACATAGGCGGTGACATAAGTGATAGTCACCCAAGAGATATATCAAGGCTAGAGCTTGATATCTCAACACTCCCCCTCAAGCTCAAATCCATCTCAAGTACACCAAGCAAGCTCCTAAATCTGCGAAGCTTCTCGGTACCCAAGGCCTTCGTAAAAATATCAGCCACCTACACCTCAGTGCTAACATAAACAAGATCAATCTCACTAGCTAGAACCTTCTCCCTCACAAAGTGATAATGCACCTCAATGTGCTTCATTCTAGCATGATAAACTGGGTTATTAGCAAGCATGATGCTGCTAATGTTGTCACAATGAATGACAACTGCTGCATGAACTGACTGTCCCATATCTGCAAGTAGCTTCCATAACCAAGCTACCTCACATGCAGCCATTGCTGCACGCCTGTACTCAGCCTTTGTGCTCGATAAGGCAACTGTCGGTTGCTTCTTGCTGCTCCAACTAATGGCAGCACTCCCAAGGGAAAACATAAAACCACTAGTAGATCTCCTGTCTGAGACACTACCAGCCTAGTCAGCATCTGTGTACCCATGTACTTGTAATGCACACCCAGCTTCATAAAACAGTCCATAATGCAATGTGGACTTCACATACCGCAGTATGCATCTAGCCGCATCCAAATGTGGCTTCCTCGGTGCCTGCATAAACTGACTCACGAGCCCCACATCATAACTCAAATCTGGTCTGGTGATAGTCATGTAAATCAAGCTACCTACTATGCACCTGTACATAGTAATATCTTCAAGAAGCTCACCTGTCTCTGCACTGAGCTTCACATTCTACTCCAATGGAGGTACAAATACCAAGAAACGCACATTTTTTTGAAAGAAATGGAGAAAGACACAAAATTTTCATTAAACTTTATTAAATTTGCATTGTTTCTCAATGCCATTTCTTAAATTATAACATGTGTAGCTTGTTTTTAAAAACAAGAAATATTACATTTCACTATAAAGATCTTTAATAGATCTCATGCACCTTAAGATAAATTTTTATGTGACATCATCTCCTATTGTTGTGTACCAATGCAGGTACTTGTGTGTTTTCCTAGTAAACTTTAGTGATTTTTGCTATCAATTTGCTCATCCTGTATGGCAAGCACAACAACCATATTCCCATAGTGAGCTCATTTACATTTCCTTCCCACATCTATCATATTTGTGGGCTAGATCCCACTGTCTTTCTAATGTAGAACGACCTCTAACAAGAGGGACACTTCCCTTTCTGCTTACCAATGTTGGTTTGACTCTTGTTTTACCATGAACCAATGACAATAATTCTTCAAACATGAGTAGAACATAATGTTCATCCACCATTTTCAAGATTCCCTTCAGCACATTCAACCAAACTCACATGCACATACATGGAAGCATTGTTCCTCAAAAATCAGACTTGTGAGAGCCTCTTCACAACTTGTTGAAGAAAGAAAAGAGGAAGGAAGGCAAAAGGAGTGAGATGGACTCTTGATGGGCTAGATGCTTAGCCTCTCCATATTTGCATACAGTCTTCACTAGAAGAGGAAGTAAGGAAAAAGGAGTGAGATGGGCTCTTGATGGGCTAAAAAGAGAGATGCTTAACCTGTCCATCTTTGCATACAATCCTCACTACAAGAGTGAGGACTGAATTAAGAAAGATTAGCCTACACTAAAGGATGTCTTTAAATGAGATCAAACAAAGATGAAATTTAAAATGGAATGATTGTTAATGTAGAAAAATATTTTAAATGAAAGATTAAAAAAATATCCCCCTTTTAACAAGATGGAGAGGCTCAATTGTGCTCACTTTGAAGTGCAATAAGGAGCACCCAAAAGTGTCATTTTTATGATTGCTAGCTTTTCTTGAATTTTTAGCCATTAAGCTACACTTGTTTTGCTAAATGTAGAGAGTTGAGAAATTTGCAACATTTTTTTTTGAAGTAATTTGTTGTTTTTTTAATGAAGACGAAAATCAAGGCATTCAAACGTCAAATAGCAATATTCTCATTTGTTTACCTAAATATCCTTGTGAAAATAATATTTTTAGATGCAAATATTTTTTGAAAGTGTAAGCTTTAGAAATTTGAACAATTGAAGTTTCACTTTCTAGATCAAAAAAGTTCAGTGTCTCAATTTGCACACACTTAGGTAGGCCTTTTAGAGGAGTTGTATTCTGAAGTACGTGAAGCTATATTTTGGAATACATGCATGGGTGTAAGTGTATTTTTGGAATATATATGGGATCCCAAGTCTATATTCTAGATGCAAAAAATTTAATCTTTAGAAATTTGAACAATTGAACTTTCACTCTATAGATAAAGAAAGTTCAACGTCCCAATTTGCACATGCTTAGGTAGGTCTTTTAGAGGACTTGTATTTTGAAATACACAAAGTTGTGTTCTAGAATCTCAAACCAAGTCCCATGCAAAGTTGCATACTATCTGACATTCGAACATTTGCTTTTGGTCCATGAATATGATTCTTGTGCACCTATGCACCATGCATGTGAAAAATTGGGAAATTTTGCATGTCCATGGCTCTAGGACCCATGGACATGTACATCACAAATTACCTTCTAGATGTACTTATGTTGTCATAGCTTGACCACTCTATGGACGCTGAGACTTCTTAGGTCAGACACCTGTTCTATCCTAGGAGACTTCTGTTGCTATCATAGATGCACAGCCTTGCGATTATAAGATTGTTGTGGCATCGATTTGAGAGGTTTTGAGAGGACAGTGACCTAGACTTGAAAACATGAAGAAAACAGACCCAGCTCCCCATAAGCCCTTAGCAAAAACACACCCATATTAGATCGCATTACACCCATCTCCCTAGAAGGGGCAAAAAATGGGCACATTACATTGAATGCTAAGAAAGAGAGAGTGAGTGATGGAAATTTCTTATAGGTGCTGACAGGACGCATGCAAATTATGCTGACGGGACACATCTCCTCCTATTACCCCATCTTCATATAAAAGCATTGATTTTCCTTTCCTAAAGCTCAAACTCGCCGAATCATGGCCTCGCCAACACCACACAAGCATAAACACAAGAGATCAACGCTGGAGAATCCTCACCATTCCCACAATGATGATCAATTGATGAATCCTTCTAGCTCATGCGACTTCCCATCTCACACCCTCTTCGAGGAGGTCATTTAAAGATTGGAATGCTACCATATGTCCATAGGGAGGGCTGCCTGATCCCTGGAAATTTGCGAGCCGTTCCTTTTTTATTTACCTTGGCTCTATTGTTATAATACGTCCACTATACCCGATGCACCATACCCGTCACTTTCAAGCTCCAAAATCAACCAAAAAGCTATTCTTTCACTGAAAGCTACTATTATTGACAATGACTAACTAAAAGCTAAGCTATCTACGCACTTTTCAACAACATTTCATCACCTTTCAATCCTTTTTTCACTCTCTACACCTCAAAATAGCCTATTCACCACAATGACCCATTCACTAAGCTATTAAGCATCAAAAGTGGGTTGATTACAAGGGAAAGTTGAGTGGGATATAGAGCACACCTGGTTGTTATAATCATTCCCTAGAAGCAGCACCAAAAATGTTAAGTCCTCTCACTCAATTGTCATTGGGGGATCATCTAAGAGTGCCATCAGAGTGCTCACTCCGATCTATTTTCAGATAGGAGCCTAATCCTTTAGTCGGTCAGCAAGCATCACCTTTGCTACCATTGGATTGCCTCATTCCATGACTCCACAAGGGGGAGAGGAGAGGGAAAGAGAGGGTGGGAGAAGCGTGTCATGAGCACGATGGGAATGGGGAAATCATAATCATAGCAATCGTGAAAAGACTGAAGGAAAGTAAGCAAACAAGAATCCAAACACAATGGTGCAAGACACAAGGGTGAAGGGAATCTTGGAGCTCTTCTATTCCATCAAGGCAATAAATGACAATGAAGACTAAAGTCAACAAACTTGGCCTTTAAAGGTGTACCTTGGGAGGACCAACCATAGCTCATATTTAGCACTCCAGTTGCTCACTCATATTACCACTAGTGGTGCAACTTGTGACCACTTCATCCTTGCTTCCCTCTCTTTTTCTTTTTAGCTTGTATACAGAGCCAAAATTGGCATAAAAATGATAAGTATTTATGTACAAAGAATGCGGGGTGCCAATAGGTTTGCAGTGTTAAAAAGCCTACTTGCACTTGTTGGATAATTTTTTCTACCAATGCATATTTCATTTCCAACTTTTTCACAAGCTGAGCCTTCTACTCCACACCATTTTGCAACACATAAAACAAGCTAAAGCAATTAATTTATATATGCATATATTAAAATCGACATAAAGAAAACCCAATAGCTTTAAAAAGTACCTCAATCATGGATAGGGTCTAAGATTCCTTTAACTTTCATCCCAACAACTCCTAAATTGATTGATTTTTTGAGATCCGGACCTCAATTTTGGATTGCTCGGCCAAATTTTCAAGAGGAAATGAAGCCATCCTGGCTTGTGCTGCTGAACTTGAGCTTAATGTAGCCACAACTGCACTTACCTTCTCATCACTCATCCTCCTTATGTTAACCAGCTATATTTGCTTGTGGGAAACTGCAAGTGCATTCTCTTCACTACCCTTTCTTCTTCCTATGTCTTCAAGCAATGCTTTAATTCTTAGCTTCTCACTGCAATCTATGATATGAAAATTTAAACTCCTGCTAAATTCTACTTTGGATGACTGTGGGGCTCATTTTAAGGAGCCTTCAAATTACCCCCTTTCTTAAGGTCATTGTTGTTCTCTTCACCCACAACAATCCAAGCAAAAGATTGTGGATTTCTTGCTGCAACAACCTTAGGACTTAATTGCAACAAATATACTCTTCCAACTGCCACTCCAATTTCCATGTTGGTGGTCTGTGCTTGGCATACCTTATTGTAGAAGGTCATCACATCTTCAAACAATTTTGGCATAATTCCATTGCACTTAATTTGATATGACTTGTCTTCCTTTGTGTGTTTATATGGGGACAACCACCTAGAATTTGAGCAGCTGCATCCCTTAATAGCTTTGGCTACTGGCATTCCTTCCATATCAAGCCCATGTTATCTATGGAAGTCCTCTTTCATGAGGCAAAAAATCGTTTATCGTGGATAATCCACCTTATGGGCCTTCCACCTTACTGTAAAACATCATGTGACACCGGCAATGATAGATATTAATGGTAATAATGGTAGAAGTAATGACTCCGCCACTTTGTTTTAGTTATACAAGATATCCCACGTTCTATAATTCATCTATCTAATCTATTAAGGAGGGACAAGGGAGCTGACACGTGGTAGCATGGAAGAGGGGAGAAGAGCCACGTGTCATCAATTATGATGTTTGAGTCAGACTGACCCTTGAAATTGCCTTTCCCTTCTCTCTTTCCCTTCCCCTTCCCCTTCCCCTCTCGCTCTCCCTCTCCCTCTTCCCCTCCCCCTCCCTCCCTCTACCTCTTCCTCTTCCTCTCCCCCTCCCCCTCCCCCTCCCCTCCCCTTCCCACCTCTCTCTCCCCCTCCCCTCCTTCCCTTCTCCCTCACCTCCTCTCCCCTCTTGTGCAATCGTAGTCGGAGTGGAGTTTTTGAGACCTTAAGCCCGTAGCATTTTCATCCATCATGAGATTGTACATTTTTTGCACCCATGAAGCTATTATTCATTAAAAGAGGGCATGCTATGGAAATGCACGCAAGAAGCCAATACATTGCAAGAATACATGCTAAGAGCAAGGAATTCTACTCCACAAGAGAACATGAAAGGCATCGTGCAATAGCAATCAAACATAATCAAGGTATTCTGTTGAGTGACAATCATGTGTATTGTGAAGACCCCACCATTGTAGATGAGAATCAGCCAAACGCATGGGATGGCTAATGTACATGAGGATCCATTTCGTGTTATTGGTATGTGCATGAATTTGGTAAGTAGCAAGGATCCATTTCAGTTATGGGAGCAAAATCCGAGAACATACGATATAATAAGTAATAATTGGCTTTACAAATAAATTCATATATCTTTACATGCCAAAGTCTTTTACATGCTGCAGAATTGCGTGATCTATCTATCTATAACCTATTAACGAGCAACAACTCTTGCCTACATGGTGACATGGAGGAAAGCTTAGGAGAAATAGAGAGCTCGTAGGAATTAGGCTTTTGGACTACCACCTTGGACTCTTTGACTCCTCCTAACACCTTTCGACTTTTGGTCTCCCTCAATAAGAGAAATAGAGAGCTCGGAGGAGTTAGTCTTTTAGACTACCACCTTGGACTCTTGGACTACTTCCTCCACCACCTTTGGACTTTAGGGTTATCATAGCAACAAGTGGGTGCAGCACTAGTCATCATTACTTGTTATGCAAAAATACAAAATCACTAGAAATGATCGATTTAAATATGCTTGTTGAACCACCTATTGAAATGTGATTGTAAGCATAAATAACATAGCACATTAACCAGCTTACACATTGGATAAGAGGATGGGCTTTTTGGCCACGGTGGGCCCAAACTAGTTGAGTCAAGGAAAGAAGCCCCACAGGCAAGTAAGCCCCATTGAATTACCACACACCACATGTAGAAAAGCATATGCAAGGAAGAAAGGACAAAGTACAATTCCAAGGATTCCTATCCTTAAAATTAGGTCATAATGATGGAGGACCACACAAATGGGAGCCAACACATCAAGATAGCATTGACTATTAGCCTCAACCAAAGGAAGGCTAGGGTGTGATTCACGCCATACAAGGGGGGATAGCACCCGCTAAATAGGAACCAAGTCCTCATCCTATAATCCAAACCCTCATCCAATATCCACTTCCACCAATCATACAGAAGTAGAATAAACCACTCCTATCATCCTGATGTACAAATCTCAATAGAATGTCCTCGCGTAATTGAGAGAGTGTGCAACATTGTTCCAATGAGATAAAGCTAAGAAGACCTCCATTCTCAGTAACTCTAACTTCTATTACACCATTTTTTGGACCAAAAGAGTCATGATCTTGATCCATTGGCACAAGTTGTGTGCCGATCATCCTATTGCATTTGTAGTAAAATGAAAATATAAAATTTTGGGATGTAATCATGTATTTCAGTTGGATTGAGTTATGAAAAACCTCACAATACACATTGTTGGATGTTGTCCTATCCCAATCAGTATCTAGGAAATTTGCATTTCCTCATGCTTTACAAGTCGACATTGTCTTACATTAATTGGAGAGTCATGAAATAGTTCTACAAAGATAGTGAGTGGCATGCAAACGTTTGGTCTTAAAGACCTTTGAACTTTTGCAAACAACTTAGCTCTATTTGCCTCTATTATTGTGCCATCAGGAATAGGCCAATCAATTGTGTTCCATGCTGGAATACCTTGCTTTTGCAACACACCATGTGTGTTATCATAGCTCAATAAATGGTAAAAGTGGTCATTAAAAAATATATTGGATTTAGCTAGTTGTGTTGCAGATCTCCCTTGATATTGTAGCTCTCCTATAGCCCCATGTAATACATCGAAGAATCCCAAAATGCACTCCACCGGCTACCATTGCTCATAAGATGAAGGATATATATTTGAAACAAGGATGAGTACACTTTTGATTAATAATAAAGAAAAACAAGAATACAAACAGCCCAAATATACACTTACAATTGGGTTCGTGTCATGGAAGGTAGGCTAGATAATCTTGTAATACAATGCTCGATGCATATAACAATGTTGTATCAAGATTTATTTTGCACATATTTTCCCTTCCATGAATCTTAAATCTATTACCCTCACCTTCCAAGATGCTAGGAAGATGTTGGTTGATTGTGCTTTCCTCCTCTTGTTGGGTTGCATTAGCACCCATGATCCTTTGGCTAGGGCTATAGTCTTTTCCAACTACCTTTTGCAGTCATAGTATTAGAAACTTCTATGCATGAGATAGAAGAGTGAGGTTGACGAGGCAAAGAACCTCTCTATACATCTACATTTTGACATTATTAGCCACAACATTTTTTACAAACTCGTCCATATTTTGTCGTTGCCATTGAGATATTTTGAAGACTCCACCTATGAAATCTAAGAGGCAGGCAAGCAAAGTTGTTAGTGCATACTTTTTTGTTGCTTTGTGTCAACTAGGTCAAGGTAATCGAGTTTTTGAAAAACAACAAAAAAAACCCTAAAAGAAGCAAATGAGGGGTGAGAAGAGCTTATCATTTCGTTTTGGGAAGCAACAATAGGATGGTGTAGAATGGTAAAAGAGAACTTTAGAAACTCGAAGATTAGGAATGGTGTAAGGAGTAAGCTGTATGGAAACAAGCAAGCAAAACACCAAACACTTCAAAGGGAGTGGGAGGGAAATGGGTAGCTTATATTACTTGAAAAAGAGAATGAAGTACAAAGTCAAAAGACTTGGCTTTTATACAAGACCTTTTGAAGGGATGGTCTAACCCTAACTTTCCCCTACTAGACCTAATTCTCCAACTTGGTCAAAATAGACCCAAAGTGAGATATGATTGGATCGACCTCTTTCTAGTAGTGTCAAGAACATAATAAAGGCTTACCTATTTCCCTCCTCTCATTTCAATTAAATGGACTCCGCTATTTACAACAATGATGCATTTCCACATATATACAAAAGAATGCAAAACCAAAACTGTAGGCGGGGCTACTAGCTCTGTTAATCCTTTACAAAAGGGTTAACATGCTCCCTGACTTGAGGTCGGTCCAGTCCCATGGATAGATGGAGGAGTGGCATTGGTGAAGATCAATCGTTGTAGTGGAGCACATTTGCCTTCTCCATCCATTCGATGAGTTCACGGCGAGCATGGATTCTCGGCGGTGTTCGACAAAACACTTGGTAGGGCCACCAAAAGTAATATGTGAATAAATCTTCGGAGGTGGTCAAGTGGCTGGCGGGGAGCTTGTGGACCCAATAGTAGAGGCGGGCTATTTGGAAGAGGTTGGGTCCTTTGTTGAGGTTGAACAAGATTGTCATGGTTACTACGGCCTCTTGCTCTTCTTTGCTTAATGGAACCTCTTCGAGCCATTGATAGATCCATGACCACCATGAGATGGCATGTGACACCTTGTGCTAGCTGTATCCTTGACATAGCTTGAGGCAGTCCCTTGAGGGGGGGTTTGTTGGGGTTTGTCAATGTCTTACCTCTCCATAGGCACACTTGTGATCTTATGTGTGTGCTAGAGGGGCAGTTAGGTGGAGCTAGATGCTTCTAGAGGATAGGGGAGAGATTCTAGAAGCTTGGTGGCCTTTGGTCTGAGGTCATCTATGATGTCACAGTGGATGTAGAGGTAGCCTACATCTGGCCCTCATTCTCTTTCATTCTATGCAATTGTTCTCCACTCATTGTGTCTCTACATTGCTCTTCTCCAACAACTTTGTAGGCCATTCGATATGACCACAAGGCTACCGTAAGCTTGTGTTCCCAATAATTTTTGCCTAAATCCACCGTCCTTGTCATGACTATATTTTACCGTGTTTAAGGAAGCATTTCTCTCTGTGGTAGCTGACCCATCTACAAATAATCCTTCGCTTATACATAGCCTTGTGATTATGGAAGGAGATAGGTATCACATGTTTAGTGTCATCACCCTCATAGTAGTGACCTAACTTGTTAAATGTCACCTTAGGAAGAGGTTTTCCTTTCGATTGAGTGCCATTGCTATGAAATGTGGGGGTTGGCTCTAGAGATTGCTTGGCCTGGCCCTGGCCCCTTGGTGTAGGAAGTCGCCCATTCATCCAATTGGATAGGTCTACCCAAATGGTCGGACATCCTTGCAGCAATGTGGAGATGGGCATCTTCATCTCAGTGGACAAGAAGGTGGTAAGAAAATCAAGGTTAGGTATTTCATCAAAAAATGGAGGAGGGTGTGGCCATAATTGTTGTCCAGGTTGGGGAACAAAAGCAAGGGGGCCTCAGAAGTTCAATCTTCCACACGATTGATGAACTCCTTAATGCACTATTCTTTGAACAACTGCAAATCAAGCTCGTCATAGCCTCATAATGCTGGAAGCTGTAGGAAATGCAAAACGCAACTTAAGAGATCCTATAAACCAAGCAATGAAAACAATTTTATCAACAAAACAAACTTGATACATATATCTCCGGGTAGCAATCTAAAAATTGAGAGCAGCAATAATAACAACGCATTGAAGGCCACTCTCCAATTGTAGCTATGGCCATCTTGCTACAGTAGAACTCTGACCCTTACAGTCATTGTCGATTCTAATAGGTCCAACTCTTGGGCGATGACCTCGAAGGCTATTATCAACTTTCTAAGTGATATGCATGCCAATTTACAATTACCCATATGTGTGTGTGTGTGTGGCTCCAAACATGATTTGTGCTCACTCTACTAATGTGACATGGGTGCCAACATCAGAGTTGGCTAAGTAACATCGTTTGTCTTTGACATCATAGAGGAGCAGACTCCAGTGGGCACTACAAAATAAAGGGACAGTGAGAATTTTTGGAGAACCTATTTCAAGCGTATAAGAAGTATTTGTTGAAGTACTTACTCCTCATGGTAGGCCATGAAAAATATTCACACAAAGTTCAGGTTGACTGAATGAAACCAATTTACCATGTCAAGGATTGAAGTATGCGTTCTACAAAGAATAGCTACAAGAAGAAAATCCATTTGAAAAACCCTTTCTTGAATATCAAGAGGCAGTTTGGATATTACAAGGCTACATAGATAAACTACATCACATTAGCTTTTTAAAGACAAAGAAACTATTGCCAAATAAAAAATGTTTGCCAACCATCAAGAGATAATGAGGGACAATGCGAAGCTGAGAGCTACCTACATGACTCTATCGTTTACTTCTTTATGTACATTTGAGAGAACAAGAATCTCCTCAACATCAAAAGGAAAAAAATGCCTCCTATTCCACATATTAATCTACACATGAAACGAGGGGACAAGAAGTTCCAATGTAGACACATTGGATTGCCTAATTTCCCTAATGGCAAGTTGATTTCTTTTAACAAGAGCTCTCTCAACACTTCTTGCCTCGACCGCAACCTTTCTTGTTTCATTTGAAGCTCTTGGAGCTTCAGATGATGCTCCCACCTTTGCCTTCAAAGACTCTCTTGCAACTCCATCCTCACCTAGCTTCCTTAACGCATTTAAACAAGTCGTTCAGAGGGTGAACTGCATCGGGAGATGAGGAGCCCGAGAGACCAAGTGGATACCCTCCTCATGTTTTAGTGATCTTCTCACAATAGTATCATCAAGAAATCACCACCACACGAGAGGAGACCTAACAACCCCAGGTGGAGACCATCCTTGCATTGCATTGATCTTCCCATCATCACAACATGATACAACTCGCTAAAGACAATAGGAACAACCTCTTCATGTTGCACTGATTCTATCTCCAAAAAGTTGAAATGTGAACATTGGATATAATTATCTTACAACAGAATGGATAACAGATGCTCAGTCTTAAAGCAGTTGCTCTAGAAAATTTATTGAAGTAGGATGATGAAGAATGATGTGAAAGTCGAGTAAATGAGTTAGTCGAGTGAAACCCATTATAAATAGTAATCACAATCACCTACCATGTACTAGATTAGACCCTCAAATAACATACTATCATAACCTTGCAAACCTACAATCCAAATTCACACTACTCACACCTGTTGCTATAATCATCAAGTGGCAAACCTAGATTCCACAGTGTGTTTATTCAGAGGACGATCACCACAACACGAGGAGGGGCATTTTTTGGCCCTACGAAGAGACTCTTCACGTTGTGAAGATGAGTAACATGATCACCACAACACTAGGAGGGGTGGTTTTTGGCCATACAAAGAGCCTTTTCCCGTCCTGAAGTTGTGGGGAGCAAGAGGTAAGGGAAGGCGCACTTGCAGAGGAGTGCAAAAATGAAGAAGAAGAGGAGAAGAGCAGATTTTATGTGGTAGGAACAAAGTTAAGAAATGTATAAAACCGAGGGACAATGCATGGATGCCACTATTGAGATATCCAGCACTAGCCCCGATATATCTCCTGGGTGACTATCATTTATGTCACTGCCTATGTTGGTTCTACTCGTGGTGTAGTTATACTGCCACATATGTTTTGGTTTGGGTTCACATATGAACCATGTATTCTAGGGTTTGACATATAGGGTATACCCCTCTTCTATTATATTGTTATTGTGTGCTATTTTCAACTAAGTGAAGATAAGCTTCAGCTTCCACATCTCGAGTCTCCTCTCTTGTGTATGTTGTGAAGCTGCAATCGAGTCTCCTCCCTCTCTCCCACATTCTTTACATGGTATCAGAGCTTGGTTCATGGTGAGGAGCTCAAGCAACAAGTAGAGGTCGCGATCCCCTAGTAAGAGGATCTACGCCTCCTTTCATTTTGGACGCTGGAGAGCATATCTCTACAGGTACACAGTCATGAGTGCAAGGTGCACTGTCACTGATTTCGATGCCTCCTAGTCAAAATCACGGTTCAGGGCCGTTTTGGGGTCCGTTTTGGCATCGCAAAGTTTTCGGAGGCACTCAGGAGAAGTGGCAGTTTTTGATAGTGTATGCCGTATTTTCGCCTATGTGTGATTTGAGATAGACAGGTTGCTATGTGACACCGATGTAGAGATTCTGAGAAATGCAGGCCACTTTGGGTTGCTATGTTTATGCATATTTGTCACGTGAAGTGACTCGTGGTTGCTTGCCACTGCCCCTCTGAGGTTGTTTGCAGAAGTTTTGCTATTTGCCCTTGTGAGGCATTTGATGTGTTTACAGGTTGCTGTTGCAGTTCGTGATTTGTAAAATGTCTGAGAATCTGTCTACCATTGTTAGTGAGAAGCTTGACAAGAAAAACTTCCAAGCATGGAAGTTCAGGATGACAAACTTCCTTATGGAAAAGGGAGTTTGGGAGTACATTAGTGGTGAAACTCTAGAATGCGTCTTGGGTGTTGATTCCACTCCTGCTGAATTAAAGGCCTTTAAAGAATGGCATGAAAAAGCTAGGAAATGCTTGTATTGGTTGTTTGTCAGTATTTCAGATTCCATGATTGTGCATATAGAGGATGTAGAGATGCCTAAGGAGGCATGGGATACATTGCTGAAGCTGTATAGCACAAATACCAACGCACGAAAGATGCAGCTCAAGCAAGAGTTGCACAATGTGCAAAGGAAAAATCTAAATATAAATGAGTATTCCTTGAATGTGAAAGGCCTTGCAGATTCTCTTGGCTCCATTGGAGCACCTGTTGATCATGAGGACTTAGTGTCTGTGACCTTGAATGGTCTTAGGAAGGATTATGCACAGTTTCGGACATCCATTGGAGTCTGTGGAACATTTCCTGATTTTCAGGAACTTATTGCTCTCTTGCTGAGTGAAGAGCAAAGGAATGGTGGTTCAGCTACCTCAACTTCTCAAGAGTCTACTTTCTACTCAAATACATGTAGAGGCAGAGGTAGAGGAAGAGGCCGGTTTGGTGGCCGCACAGGAAATCAGAACTAGCAGCAACAACAGGAAAACCAATCCTATGGAGGAGGACATGGTAGTTCTAGAGGCAGAGGGAGCCCAAGAGGCTATGGTTATTCTCTCCCACTCGCATGTCTCTCTCTCTATGCATGTTCTTCTTGTTCTTCTCCTCGCCTGCAAATCTCTATCGCTCTCTCTCTCTCTCCCTCTCTCATGATAGCAGTCTGGAGTTCTTCGAAATTTTTGAACAAGTATCTCTCTCTCTCTCTCCCTCTCTCTCTCTCTCTCTTTTCCCTTACTCGGTAGTCTAACCATGCCTCTCTATTGTTTTATTCATCCTCTCTCTCTCTCTCTCTCTCTCTCTCTCTCTCTCTCTCTCTGTTTTCCCTTGCTCGTTTGGCTCATCCATGAGCATCTTTCAAGGCATGAGTGTTGGCAATAAATCCGTCAAAACTGGCCTTATGTTCATGTTCTTGATGAAAAAAGAGCAAAGCTGGAACCAAAGGTAGAAAAATGCATCTTTATTGGATATGCTCTGCACCAGAAAGGGTATTGTTGTTATAACCCTTCTACTAGCAAAATGCAAGTGAGCAAAGATGTTGTTTTTGATGAAATGAGTAGTTGGTATGCACCAATTGTTATGGTAGGAGATGCAGATGCAGGAAATGGGAATGTTATAGCAAATGCAGAGCAGCAATCTCAAGCCTTGAGTGGACCCAGAGAGTCCTCTACTAGTGGATTCAATGCATGGACATGGAGATTGAGATCTAGTGAATCATCACATGGTAGTTCTGATAGTGTTGTCCAGGTATCACATAAGGGACAAGAAAAGGTGGACCTTGCTCGAGTGTTTGATGTTTCAGCTGGTAGCTCTCATGTTGATGGAGAGTCAAATGGCTCTAAAATGAGCCTTGATGAGGAACTTGGGATTCCTTCTGTTGTTACACCTAGTGCAAGAAAAAGCAGGCATGATTTAAAGACTCCTGCAAGTGATCCAGTTGTATGTAGGTTCACTTGTGTTAAGTATCCGGTTGATAGGCTGAGATATGATGGGTATACAGCACATCACTATGTGTATATGGTCAAGGTTCTAGAGGAACCAGAGCCCACATGCTTTGAGGATGCATCAGGGCATAAAAATTAGGAAGCAGCTATGGATGAAGAGATGGCTACCTTGGATGCAAACCACACTTGGGATTTGATGCCTTTGCCTCATGATAAGAAGCTGCAAGTGGGTTTACAAAGTAAAGCACAATGCTGATGGGTCTGTTAGTAGGTACAAGGCAAGATTGGTTGCCAAAGGTTTTGCACAGACATATGGAACTGATTATGAGGAAACCTTCAGCTTGGTTGCAAGGATGGCAACTGTGAGAGCAGTAATTGCTATGGCTACTGTAAAAGGATGGTCTTTGCATCAAATGGATGTGAAAAATGCCTTCTTGCATGGTGATTTGTAGGAAGAGGTGTATATGATGCAGCTAGAAGGTTATGAGGATGATGCACACCTCGATTTTGTATGCAGGTGGAGAAAAGACTTGTATGGCTTAAAACAGGTACCCAGGGCATGGTCACACAAGACAGAGCAATATCTTGTCACTATTGGATTTCAGATTTCCAATTCATATTTTTCACTTTATGTGAAAAGGACAAACAGGGGGATTGTGCTTGTAGTCATCTATGTTGATGACTTGATTATTACAGGTGATAGTGATGCAAATATTAATGAAGTGAAGCTGCTTTTAAAGCAAAAATTTGAGATGAAGGATTTTTGAGAGCTGCGTAACTTCTTGGGCATTGAGGTTATTATATCCCCGAGTAGGATATGGCTGTTGCAGAGGCAATAAGGTCTGGACATGCTGTCCAAATATGGGATGACAGGCTGTAACCTATTTCTATTCCATTGGAGTAGAATGTGAAGCTCAGTGCAGAGGTAGGCGAGCTTCTTGAAGATATTACTATGTACAGGGGCATAGTAGGTAGCTTGATTTACATGACTATCACCACACCAGATTTGAGCTATGCTATGGGGTTGGTGAGTCAGTTTATGCAGGCACTGAGGAAGCCACATTTGGATGCAGCTAGATGCATACTGCGGTATGTGAAGTCCACATTGCATTATGGATTGTTTTATGAAGCTAGGTATGCATTACAGGTACATGGGGGTGTTGTTTGTCCATGGTTGATATGTTGGGATCCTTATGCCATAGTGTCAAAGATATAGAGGGGCAATTCATGGAAGATGCTACTAGGGATGCAATAATGATCGACGGGGCTCAGTATGTACACGAAGATATCCGAACTGCAATAGATGACCTTGTGAAGTTAAATAGAGATATTGCTAAGGTTCCAGAGAGCAAGAAAAAGAGACATGTGAAGTGCTCCATCCATGCTAGAAACTGTTGTTTGGTAAAATATATTCATGGGTTTGTTTCTTACATGCATCTATTATTTGAAGGAGAAGAGGAGGACAAGCAAGAACTTGGGGAGGAGAGTACGACTGATGCTAAAAGGATAGACAAAGATGGACAAGAGGTCATTGAAGAAATTGATATAGCAGCATAACATGTTTTAATTGATATGGATGACATTGAAGGAGAGAGAAGAGAAGCCTCGGAAGTGGTTTCCAGTCTCCAAGATCCTTCAAATGTGGAGGATCCTAAGTTCAATCATGTTCCTATCCTCCCCACGTTTTTTGTTGGTGATAGAGAATATGTTTTGTGTATAAATATACAAACTACATTTCAAATTATGGAGGATTATTGTCTCACTGTAGTAGCTCAACATCTTAAGGAAAAGAAGATTTTGTGGACCCAAAATTTGACAAATATTTAGTACTGGACTCAAACGTAAACCGATCGCCTATACAAACCGGAGATGCACACCACGAACTCGGCATATTATTTCTACACCAAGTTCAAGGAGGCATGCATGAAGAGTGCTTGGGGGCACACAACTCGCATGATTGAAATGTCGAGTTCAAATGGTAGTTTCCAAAAAGGAATCATTAAATCTCCAGTTGAACCTTGAAATGGCCAAGTGAAGGGCATGTCCTCACTCCCAGCTCGTGATCATCCAAATTCTCTCTCTCTCTCTCTCTCTCTCTCTCTCTCTCGCTTTTGATCACCGACCTTCTAGTTTTCTCCCTATCTTGAGCTCTCTCTATCTCTTTCTCATGACACTTTTCTCTATTGTTTTGTCTCCCTTATCATGTCTCGCTCATCAACAGAGCTGCCACAAAAGCGGTTTTGTAGTATGGCCTTGGATTTTAATGAGATGCATGGGCTGAGTCTGACTGGAAAGAACCCACGTAGGCTCACAGACGAGGACCTCCCAAAATGGTAGTGGCTCACTTGTGTCCTGTGAGAATCTGAAGATGAAGGCCTACAGTGAAGGCCAAATCGATTCGTGAACCTATGTTTCTATAACAAGCTTTGGATTTGCACAATCGGGTATACCAAGAGGCTTCCCCTAACAACGAATTTGCGGTTGCACTTTCAAGGTGATTTTCCCTTGAACATTACAGAGCAACCAGGAATGTGCCCACAAAGTAGGAAAACATAGTTAAGTGGGCTGAATTTGTTGAAAGCGTGGTGTGCTTCGTCCAACAACAAGGCAAGCTGGAGCATAAAATTGAGAGATTCCTGGCGAATAGCAAAGTTTCAACTATCCCTTTAGAAGACACGGTGCATAAAGAGATTTTTAGTGCCCCTAGGCTTGGGAAGGGTGCATTAAGTGTGCATTCCATCTCACACAACTTGCGTGGTCTCGGCTGCTCACCTGTGAAACATTTACATGCATGTAGTACATCTGTCGCATACACAATGCTCGAGCTTGTAAATTGTTGTGAATTGTTTCTAGCTACAAAGGCAATATTCGAGAAGGCTAGTGAAGAGGTGGATACAGCCATCATGGTAGTAGACAAAGCCAAAAAGGACAAGTTGTGCCAGGAAAACCTACCAATAGCTGTGTAAACATTGAGATCAAGGTTGCAAGGGGTACCTCTGAATGTTTTGTGTATGTCCCTGATGCCAACAGGACCAAGTGGGATCCAAAGAGCAGGAAATGTATTTTCTTGGGATTATGAAGATGGAGACAGAGAAGAGAATGAGCTTGCAAAACCACAACAGCAACGGCCATTCCCGAAGTGGGTAAAGTAGTTCTTGGATGGCAGAGAACCTCCAACTATTGATGAGGAACAATCCAAACACTGCCAGTCTAAGAGACTAGAGGAGCGTGCTTTTGAAGTAGTTTGGCACTACTTTGCATGTGCTTCGGAACTGCTTGGTATGTGTCATTCTCATCTCATGGCTGCTTTTTCTATGATTTGCCACATGCATGTGCTTTTGGTGTGCTTTAGTGCTACTTTATGCTTTGGCACTGCTATTCATGTGCTTTGAAATTGCTTTTCCTACGCTTTGGGTCTGCTTTTCTTCCGTTTTGGCATTGCTTTTCCTGTGTTTTGACAGTGGTTTGTATTTTTGCAGTGCTTTCTGCCTACTTTGTGTTTGGCATTGCTTTGTGCTTTGTCATAGCTTTGACTATGTTTTTGTACTCCTTGATGTTTTGGCAGTGCTTTGTGCCTGCTTTGTGTTTTGGCAATGCTTTCTGCTCTGGTACTACTTTGTGGAATGCTCAAACCTTGCCAGTGCTTTGTTACTGCTTTGCAAGCTATTATTTATTGCTTTCTCTGTACTTTTCTAGAAGTGTTTTGGCATTGCTTTCTATGTACTATAGTACTTCACTATTAGTGCAAAAAGGTTCTTTCCTCTCCTTACTCAAATGTTCTTTACATGCAGCTACTATTGAGAATTCACAAGTTGGGTCATCAGATGGACATCACAACCTATTGGGCAGCATTGAAGACAACAAGCTAAAAGAGCCAGTTTTGCAAAGTGTACTTCTAAGCATAGAGGAAGGAGCAGGCTAGCTGGAAGACAAAGAAATGATTGACAATGCATCATGTGAAGACATGCCCCCTATCATAGATGAAGGGGCTAAATCACGACACAGACTTCCCACCCAAGAAAGGAGGCCAAAGGGTTTGACAGTCATGGACTAGTTAAAGGGAAGGCCTAAATGCAAGGGCACACCTAAACATGGAGACAAAAGTCTAGGGGATGCACGTGGGCCTGAAACTAGTGGGAAAAGGATCAAAATCCCAACTGCTACTAAGAAGGATGTGACACTGGGACCATCGAAAGCTAGTATGACATCCACCCACACGCCATGGGCCTATAAGAGGTTGTAAATGTAAAGATTGCAAGAGAGAGGGAGGAGACTTGATTGCAGCTTCTTCACAACATACACAAGAGAGAGGACACAAGATGTGGAGGTTGAAGCTTATCTTGACTTACTTGAAAATAGCACACAGCAACAATACAATATGAGAGGGGTATACCCTATACGTTAAACCCTAGAATACGTGGTTTATATGTGAACCCAAACCTAAACATATGTGGTAGTCTAGCTACGCCACGAGTACAACCAACATAGGCGGTGATATAAATGATAGTCACTCAGGAGATACATCAGGGCTAGGGCTTAATATCTCAACACTCCCCCTCAAGCTCAAATCCATCTCAAGTACACCAAGCAAGCTCCTAAATCTGCGAAGCTTCTCGGCACCCAAGGCCTTCGTAAAAATATCAGCCACTTGCTCCTTAGTCTTGACATACACAAGATCAATCTCACCTACTAGAACCTTCTCCCTCACAAAGTGGTAATGCACCTCAATGTGCTTCATTCTAGCATGATAAACTGGGTTATTAGTAAGCATGATGTTGCTAATGTTGTCATAATGAATGACAACTGCTGCATGTAATGACTGTCCCATATCTACAAGTAGCTTCCGTAACCAAACTACCTCACATGCAGCCATAGCTGCACCCCTATACTCAACCTCAGTGCTTGACAAGGAAACTGTCGGCTGCTTCTTGCTGCTCTAATTGACGGCAACGCTCCCAAGGGAAAACATAAAACCACTAGTAGATCTCCTGTTTGAGACACTACTAGCCCAGTCAGCATATGTGTACCCATGTACCTGTAATGCACACCCAGCTTCATAAAACAGTCCATAATGCAGTGTGGACTGCACATACTGCAGTATGCATCTAGCTGCATCCAAATGTGGCTTCTTCGGCACCTGCATAAACTGACTCACCAACCCCACAGCATAGCTCAAATCTGGTCTGGTAATAGTCATGCAAATCAAGCTACCTACTATGCGCCTATACATAGTAATATTCTCAAGAAGCTCACCTGTCTCTGCACTAGCTTCACATTTTGCTCCAATGGAATAGAAATAGGCTTACAGCTTGTCATCCCATATTTGGACAGCATGTCCAAATCATATTGTCTTTGCAACATTTATATCCCACTTGGGAATCTAATAACCTCAATGCCCAAGATGTAATGCAGCTCTCCCAAATCGTTCATCTCAAATTTTTGCTTCAAAAGCAGCTTCACTTCATTAATGTCTGCATCACTATCACCTGTAATGATCAAGTCATCAACATAGATGACTACAAGCACAATCCCCCTATCTGTCCTTTTCACATAAAGTGAAAAGTTTGCATTGGAATATCTGAAATCCGATAGTGACAAGTTATGGCCTTATCTTGTCCGACCATGCCCTGGATGCCTGTTTTAAGCCATACAAGGCTTTGCGCAACCTGCGTACAAAAGTGGGATGTGCATCATCCTCATGACCTTCTGGCTGCACCATATACACCTCTTCTTGCAAATCACCATGCAAGAAGGCATTGTTCACATCCATATGATGCAAAGACCATCTTTTTATAACAGCCATTGCAATTACTGCTCTCACGGTTAGCATCCTTGCAACCGGGCTGAAGGTTTCCTCATAATCAATTCCATATGTCTATCCAAAACCCTTGGCAACCAATCTTGCCTTGTACTTGCTCACAGACCATCAGCATTGTGCTTTACTTTGCAAACCCACTTGCAGCTAATAGCCTTCTTATCATGAGGCAAAGGCATCAAATCCCAAGTGTGGTTTGCATCCAAGGCAGCCATCTCTTCATCCATAGCTGCTTCCCAATTTTTATGCCCTGCTGCATCCTCAAAGCATGTGGGCTCTGGTTCCTCTAGAACCTTTTTTTGCACCAGGTGTAACAACAAAAGGAATCCCAAGTTCCTCATCAAAGCTCATTACAGAGCCACTTGACTCTCCATCAACATGAGAGCTAACAGCTGAAACTTCAAACATTAGAGCATGGTCCACCTTTTCCTTTCCCTTGCGTGATACCTGCACAACACCATCAGGACTACCATGTGGCGATTCACTAGATCTCAATCTCCCTGTCCATGCATTAGATCCACTAGTAGAGGAGTCTCCAGGTCCACTCAAGGCTTGAGATTGCTGCTCTACATTTTCTATAGCATTCCCATTTCCTGCATTTGCATCTGCTAACACTGCAATTGGTGCATACCAACTGCTCATTTCATAAAAAACAACATCTCTTCTCACTTGCATTTTGCGAGTGGAAGGGTTATAACTACGATACCCTTTCTGGTGCAGAGCATATCCAATAAAGATTGATTTTTCTGCCTTTGGATCTAGCTTTGTTCTTTTCTCATCAGGAACATGAACATAAGCTATGCAACCAAATACCTTCAAGTGAGAAATATATGGTTTCTTACATGTATACATTTCTTCGGGCATCATGGCATGGATAGCTACAGTGGGAGTTTTGTTCATAATATAAATAGCAGTTGCTACTGCTTGAGCCCAAAAATAGTCAGGCATATTTTTCTCATTTAGGATCGCTCGTCCTACTTCTACAATATGCTTGTTCTTCCTTTCTGCAACCCGATTCTGCTGAGGGGTAGACCTACATGAGTACTTCCTTTGAATTCCCTGTTCTTTTAGATATTCACTGAATTCTTTTGAAAAGTACTCTCCCCCTCCATCAAATCTTAGCACCTTAATATGCACACCTTTCACTTTTTCAACCATGGCCTTAAAAGCGTTGAAGTGGCTGAACCACAAGGAATTCACTATTACTAAAGTGGAGATGTCACCTGCCTACACTAAACATGTGAAAAACTCCCCTATATACCCCCTATTTAAGGATCATGCTTCATAAAATGTACTCCCACTCCCTTTCAAGACCCCCTTCCTTACACTGACGTGGTACCATACAACACCCACGGTGAGCCCCGCGGGGGCTGAACACTTCACTTTTGTGCTTCATAAAATAAATCCACACCTTCCTAGTGTAGTCATCAATAAAGGTCACATAGTAATGGCATCCACCAATAGAAGCAGTTTTGGTTGTCCACACATCTGAGTGGATCACTTCCAAAGGTCTTCTGCTCACTTAAGCATTCTTTAGAAATGCATGTCTGGCTTGCTTGCCCATTTGGCATGCTTCACATACCTTTTGCATTCCATCAACTCTAAATTTATGCAAACCTGCAACAATGTTTTTCGTTTGCATAGATTTTAGCCTTTGTATTTTCGCATGCCCAATGCGATTGTGCCATATCTCAATATCTGCAATGACACCTCTCCCATGTGCAAACATAGCAGCTTTCACCTCAGGCATATCCACATCCAAGGTAAACATTTTGCCATTTTTGTTGCCTTTTGCAACCAAGCGACACTTATTTTTCAAGTCCTCAACAAAGCATCCATTAGGATTAAATCTGACTTGCAGATCTTGCTCAACCATTTGGCCAAGTGAAACTAGGTTCTTGGTGATGTTTAGAACATGAAGTACATCTGTGAAGTACTTCGTTTTGCCATCCTGCATAGCCAATGGCACTTTACCAACCTGCATAATTGGATGCACAGTATCATCACCTGTTTTAACATAACTTGGCTCATTCAAATTTTTGACATCACGAAACCAGTCACCATGATTGGTCATGTGGTTAGAAGCACTTGAATCAACATACCAAACATCACTGCAAGCTGCAACATCTCCTGTTATGGAGTTAACCATATGCTGCATCACAAAAAGGTGCTCATTTCTGTCATCACCATGCCCGCTTGATGATGCATAGTTGCTTTGCTGCAACTTCCCACTTTTGATGTCATTTTGCTTTTTATAGCACGTCTTCTCGTTGTGTCTAGGTTTCCCACAATAATAGCATTTTGTGCTGCTATCTACTTGCTGGTTCCTTGGCCATGAACCACAGCCTCTTTGGCTCCCCCTACCTCTAGAACTACCACATCCTCCTCCATAGGATTGGTTTTCCTATTGTTGCTATTGATTCTGATTTCCTATGTGGCCACCAAAACGGCCTCTTCCTCTATCCCTGCCTCTACTTGTATTTGAGTAGAAGGCAGACTCTTGAGAAGTTGATGTGGCTGAACCACCATTCTTTTGCTCTTCACTCAACAAGAGAGCAATAGGTTCCTAAAAATCAAGAAATGTTTCATGGACTCCAATGGATGTTCAAAACTATGCATAATCCTTCCCAAGACCATTCAAGGTCACAGACACTTAGTCCTCATCATCAATAGGTGCTCCAATTGAGCCAAGAGAATTTGCAAGACCTTTCACCTTTAAGGAGTACTCATTTATACTCAGATTTTTCCTTTGCACATTGTGCAACTCGTGCTTAAGATGCATCATTTGTGCATATGTATTCGTGCTATACAGCTTCACCAATGTATCCCATGCCTCCTTAGGCATATCTACATCCTGTATATGCACAATCATGGAATCTGAAATATTGACAAACAACCAATACAAGCATTTCTTGGCTTTTTTATGCCATTCTTTAAAGGCCTTTAACTCAACAGGAGTGGAAGTAGCTCCCAAGACTGGTTCTACACTTTCCCCACTGATGTACTTCCAAACTCCCTTTCCCATGAGGAAGTTTGTCATCCTGAACTTCCATGCTTGGAAGTTATTCTTGTCAAGCTTCTCACTGACAATGGTAGATAGATTATCAGACATTTTGCAAATCATGAACTACTGTAACTGCAACCTGTAAACACAGCAAATGCCTCACAAGGGCAAATAGCAACACTTCTGTAAACAGCCTTACAGGGGTAGTGGAAAGCAACCACGAGTCACTTCAAGTGATGAATATGCATAAACACAGCAACCCAAATTGGCCTGTGTTTCTCAAAATATCTATACTAGTGTCACACAATAGTCTCTCTATCACAAATCGCACACAGGCGAAAATACGGCATACACAGTCAAAAAACAGCCACTTCTCCTGAGTGCCTCTTGAAACTTTGCGATGCCAAAATGGATCCCGAAATGGCCCTGAATTGCGTTTTTCTCAGGGTAATGCACTCGAGCTTCACACCATAGGGTGTCTAAATCAGTGACAGTGCATCTTGCACTCACAACTGTGTACCTACAGAGATATGCTCCCTAGCGTCCAAAATGAAAGGAGGCACAGATCCTCTTACCAAGGTATCGGGACCTCTACTTGCTACTTGAGCTCCTCACCACGAACCAAGCTCTGATACCATGTAAATATTACGGAAGAGAGGGAGGATCTCGATTGCAGCTTCTTCACAACATACACAAGAGAGAGGACACAAGATGTGGAGATTGAAGCTTATCTTGACTTACTTGAAAATAGCACACAACAATACAATAGGAGAGGGGTATACCCTATATGTCAAATCCTAGAATACGCGGTTCATATGTGAACCCAAACCAAAACATACATGGCAGTCTAACTATGCCAAGAGTACAACCAACATAGGCAGTGACATACACGATAGTCACCCAGGAGATACATCGGGGCTAGAGCTTGATATCTCAACAGTAAAAAGTAGTTTCTCCAGATTGGATGGTTTTTATATGGAGCAAAGTCGATGCACTTTGATATCCCTTTTTGTAATGACAAAGTTACTATCTAATATATCGAGCATGATCTTCTGACTTCATAATTTTTTTAAAAGAATGTGAGAATTGTGTGTGCTTTTAAGACATGGCCATCCTTACTTGATGACTCTCCCTCCCCCATGAGTTAAAATCATGAAGAGGAAATTGCAAAACTTGACTACAATTTTGTGATTACCACTGGTAGTATGAATACAACTGATGGTTATTTGAAGCTGGTTTATCGGTTAAGTGGGCCGGTTACCAATATGAAAAGGACATATTCACCCTACCTGGGAACCAAAATAGCACATGTGAATTGTGCATTAATGCAAACATGAAAATGTGAATGGAATACATGGATGTGGAAGATAGCAATATGGGAGAAGAGTATGGAGAAAATAGCATGGCAAGAGATGGGAGTGAGGACCACCACATCATGGATGAACACGAGGATCATCAATCGTGTGCTATTATTGAAGATCAAGTTGAAGGGTTACTTTTAGGTAGTATAGATCCTAATGATGTGGGAAAGCTAGGAATAAAAATTGAGATAGACTTGTTTTGCCTGATTGACTTGGCCAACAATGCAGCCCTTAATCAAATCAATGCTACAAAATGATTTTTTTACCATGTAGAAGGATTTTATATTTCCTTTCACCATGAATGCATTGTTATTTTCATCTTAAATGTGTTGTATCTGTTGACAAAAGAAAAAATCTTCACCATGAGAACACTTGCAAGTGAAAGTTCTTTTGGGGCCTGATGTAAATTTACATTGTAAATTTTTAAATACAAGTTTATAGAGTCGGTATGACCATGAATATGTCCATTGGTATGTCCATCGGAGCATACCAAAGGACATACCAATGACTAAACCATGCCCATTGACATACATACTGATGGCTAAACCAATGCCCATACTGATGTCCATATCAACAAAATTGCAAACCACCATGTGTCCCATGCCCATGCCTATTCAAATTCAAATATTGGGGCTAAGTAATGTAAAGAAATGGGGGAAAAGCATCAAAACCTAACCCATGTGTAGTAGCAATTTCACTTATAAGTGAAGCATATATCCACATCCTCATGTATTTCATTTGAAAAAGACATATATGGATGGCGGATGAGGATGATGGGGCGGGTCCGAGTGCTCCACGACTTGCACCAGAATTGGACATGCAATTCAAATTATTTAGATGAGTTGCAAGGTTATCTAGGGAGATGGATGGACCGGCATTAGAACAAGGGGATTGGGATGCCAGCTACGAGGTTGATGTGCAAGAGGAGGACAATGTCCCTAATATGGTAGATGAGGGAATGGATTTTAGGTGCACATGTAGAGATGTTTGAGTCCAAGAACATTTGCACTGAGTTGTAGTCAACACCCTTGTATGATGGTGCTCCGATGTCAAACCTGCAAGCCTCCCTTTTGATCGTCATTTTGCAAGCCCCATATGGATGGTCAAACACTAGTGTCTTGCATTTATTGAGGGTACTACAATTCAATCCTAAATTTTCAAGCCACATATACCTAGTCAAACAGTATTGTCTCTGGTTTATTGAGGTTAGTGAATTTGGATCATGGATTCATGTTTGTATGACAACAAAATGGATGTTTCTTTTTGGGTTTGTTGTTATTGGTTAATGTTCATATAGTTAGACAAATACATGTTGCTCCTTAAGATGTTTCCTACACCAAATAGCATGACTTCATGTAGGGATGAGGCAAAGAACATGATAACGAGAGTGGGGATGGATTACAATAGTATCCATGCTTGCCCTAATGATTGTGTTCTCTTGTGCCACGAGCATAAATATAAGATATCTTGTCTAGAATGTGGGGCACTTTCCTCTCATCCCGAGACTCGATTGTCCTTGTTAAAGTATTGAGATACTTTCCTATCATTCCAAGAATACAACATATGTTCAGGTGTAGGTCCATGGCAGATTTGATGACATGGAATGCCACACATTGATCTACCGATAGGCTAGTGATGGATGTGGTCAATCCTTTTGGGTTACGCTCAACATCTTGGTCAACATGGCCAATTGTGTTACTCAATTACAACATCCCTCCATGGCTAAGAATAAAGAAGGGACACCTCATGCTTACCTTCCTCATGCCAAGGAATTATAAGACCAAGACCATATTGCTTTCAAACCAATGTAACTTTCTCATGTGTTATCAGAATTTCAAGATATAAAGACATATTTGAAGCTCTTCTATTGTACAACACAACCATGCTAGTTTCACTAAATTTTATTCATGTCATATTTTAACATTATTCTCGTACTCAATATTTTGATAGTTATCCTTAGTAAAGGGAGTTGGCGCCCCAGGGGGGTCATGTGGCAGCAATGTTGGATATGGTCTGATGGATGTGGTGGACAATTCAAGTATGCTACGTAGTTTTACTAGTTTACCAGATGGTACCGTGAGATAGGCATCCTGATGATGTGAAGCTACTTTGAGACAGGGCACGGTAAGAGAGAGCATGACAGAGCAGGTTCTTGCATGAAGTGTGCTTTGTGATGGCACCAGTTGCACCATGCCGCTTCTCACTTTAGGCATGCAAATGATGTGGTGGAGTGGTGCGCCTACTAGCACTTAAGCACTAGTCTTGCCTCTTCATTCCAATCACGTGATGATAGTGTGGTGAGGCATTTTTTTTTTGTGTGTGGATGTTAGGAGCATTGATTAGTCCAGACCTTTCGATTGTCATTTTGTACATGGTACTTTGTGTTGAGAGTTCACGCTCAACATCATGTGATCGTGTGTGCATAGCACCATCACGTGATCATATGTGCATAGCACTAACCTTATAGAGTGCTATAAAGGAAAGGGTTAGATCCCCTAACCCTAACCCTAAAAGGGTTTGTATATATTCTATTTTTCAACTAAATCTGGTGTACAGTTAGTCATTTGTGGTGTGCTCTCTAGCTGTGCCCTCTCTCCTCATCTCCATGACATCTTGCACATTCTGCTTGATTAGGTGATAGGCATACTTGTCTTTCTTATCCCATTCTGCTTGAGCTCGGGCAGCTCAACACAGTCAAGACATCAAAAGAAGCATGGGATATGTTCGCAGCTCTCTACGAGTCCAAGAACACATCCAGGATTCTCACCCTAAGAAACCAGATCAACCAGAGTTTCTGCAACAATAGTGAAACCGGTCATGCTTATGTACTCTGCATCAAAAACTACAACAATCAACTTGCAGCAGTGCAGCAGCAGGAGAGACTATGAATCCCACAGAAATGGTTCAAGTAATCCTGAATGGACCAGGAGAAGGATATGAGAATCTAGTCCAGAGTATTGCCATCCAACAGCAAATTCCAACACTGGAAGAACTTTAGTCAGTTCTACTTGGTGTGAAGAACTCAAGACTCAGGCTATTCAAGCACGTAAAGGACATTCTAATGATCAGGCTTTCACAGCTTCAGATAGAAGCCGAGGCAAAGGTAGAAGCAGAGGTAGATCATATCAGAAAAGTGGTCATCATCAACAAAATCAAAGTCAGAATCAGCATAAGCATCAGCATCATCCTCAGCAACATCAAAATCAGCAAAGAGGAAATCATTCCAATCGAGGAAGATTCCAAGGACAGCGGAATGCATCCACCAATGTGTCAAACATCCAGTGCAACTACTGTCACAAGTTTTGGTCACTACGAAAGAGATTGCTGCAAGAAGCAGTATGACCAAGGCGATCAATCCAGTAGCAATCGAGGGAATTCTCAAGGAAGAGAAAATCATCGTGGTGGACATTCTAGTCATAGTCATTTTGCAAATGAACATGGCAATATGTTTCTTGCAAGTGAGGAATTGCATCAGCCTGATACAATGCACCTAGACACTGATTTCAATCCCAAAGAGGATTTCAGCTATCAAGTCGACCAAGTGGAACAGGATCCTTGGTACATCGACAGCGGTGCATCATCTCATATGACAAATCATCAGGAATGGTTCATAGAAATGAAGCCATTAGAAGGACAAAAGAATGTCATCTACACAGTAGACAATACACCGAATCCAGTTCAAGGGACAGGTGTTATCCCTATGAACAATTTCACTGGTACAAAAGGATTAGTCAAAGATGTGCTCTATCTTCCGAAGCTCAACAAGAACCTTTTGTCAGTAGGTCAAATGACGGAACACAACTACAAAGTCATCTTCGACGGTGATGAATGCACTATCAGAGACAAATCCAAAAGAGGTCAGCTAGTAGCAAAAGGTGTCAAGGAAGGACGCTTATACAGGATGCTAGCTATAGTACTAGATAAGCATGCCATGTTAGCTCAAATGCAACAGATGCCACTATCTGCAAAATGGCACAAGAGATATGGTCATGTCAACTTCAAGTACTTGTTAGATCTTAGGAATCAGAATATGGCAATTGGGATTCCGAAGCTATAGTTTCTTGGAAAGGTTTGTGAAGCATGCTGCTTCGGCAAACAAAAGCGAACCAACTTTGTCAGAAGTACCTCTCGTGCACAAGGTATTCTTGATTTGATTCATACAGATGTATGGGGTTATGCCCAAACCCGCAGCATCAATGGTTCACTTTATTACTTAACCTTCATCGACGACTACAGTAGATATTGTTGGGTCTACTTTCTGAAAGAGAAATCTGAAGTGTTTGCCAGATTTCAAGAATTCAAAGCCATGGTAGAAAACCAAACAAGCAGAAAGATCAAGGTCATGAGATCAGACAGAGGAGGTGAATACATGTCTTCAGCATTCATGAACTTTTGCGAAAATCACAGCATACGAAGATAGTTCACATGTGCAGATACTCCTCAGCAGAATGCAAGAGCTGAAAGGAAGAATGCGACTTTAGCAGACAATGCTAGAGCAATGCTTAGTGAAAAGCATCTTTCGAATCAGTATTGGGCAGAACCAATAGCTACAGCTAACTACTTGCTTAATCGGCTTCCTACCGAACCGATACAAGGTATGACTCCTTATGAAGCATTCACTGGACACAAGCCACGCATTGGGCATCTCCGCATATTTGGTTGCATAGCATATGCCCACATACATGATGATCATCGCAGGAAATTGGATGCGAAGTCACGCAAATGCATCATGGTTGGCTACAGTGAAGAAAGCAAAGCATACAAATTGTATGATCCCATCAACCGCAAAGTAATTATCTCCAAAGATGTAATCTTCGATGAGGAATCAGAATGGAAAACCTTACCTACACAGGAGATAGAACCATTGACTTCACAGTCATCTACAGAACAGGTTGATGAAGAAGAGCAAGAACTGCCAACAACACCCCAAGCAGCGCCACAGCAGCTCAGACGGTCTACTAGGGAAAGCAAACCACCAGCCAGATTGACATATGCTCAGAAAGGCAAAGCAATTCAGGTGGAAACCACCAACTATGCTCTTATGACTACCATCATGGCTACAGAAGAGCCAGTGTACTTCGAAGACGCAGTAGACAAGCCAGAATGGCAAACTGCTATGAATGAAGAAATGGATACTTTGTATAAAAATAACACTTGGGAATTATGCGACCTTCCACCAGGAAAGAAGGCCATAGCCAACAAATGGGTATACACAGTGAAGTACAATCCAGATGGCAGTATTCAGAGATACAAAGCCAGATTAGTTGCAAAAGGATTTGCACAACAATATGGTCAAGATTACGATGAGACTTATGCTCCAGTAGCAAAGATGGATTCCATACGGTTCTTGATATCACTAGCGACACTCAGTAAATGGAATGTGTATCATCTCGATGTCAAGAATGCATTTCTCAATGGTTATCTAGACAAGGAAGTCTACATGCAACAACCCGCAGGTTATGTTGAACTAGGAAAGGAGAACAAGGTTTGCCATCTCAAGAAAAGTCTCTATGGCTTAAAGCAAGCACCTAGAAGTTGGTACAGCAGAATTGACAAGTATTTTTCTGATCTGGGATACATGAAGTCCAATGCAGATCATACTCTCTACTACAAAGTTCAAGGGGAAGACATTACTATTGCACTTTTGTACGTAGATGATCTGATTGTGACAGGAAGCAAGGATAGCTTCATCAAAAAATTAAAACAAGACTTATCTGCAGAGTTCGACATGAAAGATCTTGGACTTATGCACTATTGTCTTGGAATTGAGTTCTGGAGAGATTCAGATAGCACATTCATGAGTCAAATCAAGTATGTTGACAGTCTCCTGAAGAAGTTTCATATGGCAGATTGCAAGATTGCAGCCACTCCCATGGAACAGAGTTTGAAACTTACTAAAGATTCAGAAAAGCCTACAGTCAATGATAGATACTACAGGCAGCTCATTGGATCTCTTATATATCTGACAATCACACAGCCAGATATTTGTTATGCAGTAAGCTCACTAGCACAGTTTATAGCAAATCCAAAACAGTCTCATTGGAATGCAGCCAAAAGAGTATTGAGATACATCAGAGGTACAAGACAGTTTGGGATAGAATACAGAGGAAGCCATCCATGGTTGCATGGATACTGTGATAGTGACTATGCCGAAGATCATGAGACTAGGAGATCGACACAGGGATATGCATTTTTCCTTGGTCAAGGTGCTATATCATGGTTGTCAAACAAACAGCCAACTGTTTCTTTGTCTTCGACTGAAGCAGAATATAGAGCACTCACTACAGGTGCATGTGAGGCTATATGGCTCCGAAGACTATTGTCAGAAACAGATTACTTTGATGAGTCAAAGCCAACAACAATATACTGTGATAATCAATCGGCTCAAGCATTGGCCAAAAATCTAGTATATCACTCCAGGACAATGCATATTGATGTCAGAGAGCACTTCATCAGAGAAATAGTGTTACTTGGTGACATCACACTACAGCATTGTGATAGCAAAGAGAATGTTGCAGACATCTTTACCAAACCACTCGGTAAAGAGCTATTCAAGAAACACCAACTAGCTCTTGGTTTGATGCAGAGGAAGGACATTCCCATTAAAGGGGTGTGATGGAATGTAATGCTCAGTCCTTCTTCGATTCCCCAGAATCATCATCTTGAGGGAAGGCCTACTTCATGATGTTGACCTTGAGGGAAGGTGTTGAGAGTTCATGCTCAACATCATGTGATCATGTGTGCATAGCACCATCACGTGATCATATGTGCATAGCACTAACCTTATAGAGTGCTATAAAGGAAAGGGTTAGATCCCCTAACCCTAACCCTAAAAGGGTTTGTATATATTCTATTTTTTCAACTAAATCTAGTGTACAGTTAGTCATTTGTGGTGTGCTCTCTAGTTGTGCCCTCTCTCCTCATCTCCACTCTTCTCCTCTCCCCTCTTCATATTTTGTCACTTTGGATTTCATTCTATCAGAAGCACATGCAACTTAGACCCCACCATCTTTTCTCGGCAATGTGCATGTTTTTGGTCAACATGCATTGATGATATATTGGGGAGGATGTACCATGATACCATGGGCGGGATCCGTGGGCACGACGTTTGATTTCTCCTTAGGGGGTTGTGCGTGACGTTCAAGATGTGGGGTTTACTTCTAGCATGGATTATGATCAGCTTATGGATTTGCTAGCTATGGATGATATCTTCATTGTCATTGCTCCAGAGGACAACGAGGAGGGTGTAGATTACTACTTGGTGAGATGCTCTCTGGTGAAGAGTGTGCTCAATCAGGATGTAGTGGATGGACATGATCAATTTCGATGCGCACTCCATGATCGTTGGTGGCTACTACTTCTGAGGAGGTACGAAGATGCGGTGGCTTCATCGAGTTTTAGTGGTATATGGTTGATCACAAGGCGTACATGTATTCCCATCTTTTTGTTGTGATCAAGCTTCAATTGCATCGAGTGATCACTCTCAAGGTGACATCCACTCCATGTTGGCACCTTGCTATAGAGGTTCATGAGAGCATACTTGCGACTATTGCTATGAGAGCAGATCTTGAGGAGTAGTTAGTTGTATTGCTATTTCATTACATATATCGATGTATTGGACATCTATGGTCTCATGCTCTCAACATACCATTCTATTTTTATAAATGTTCCACATTGTCTTGTCTCCTTTTTTCCATTCCTTGTTTCACATACAAGTGTTCATTATTGGATGTGTTTCAAGATGTATTGTGTTTGGTTGTATTGCATGGTTGCATGTACATGTAGGGTGCTCATTATGGTAGTATCGCTTGTTCATTGCAATAGTTTTCATTGCAAACATTAGAAAGTCTCATTGTGATTCAACGGTGGGATCTACGGCATAGGGGACCACTTCCTACAAGATGTGTATGAAGTGCTAAATAGCACAAGTACGGGAAAAAATCATAGATTTCACCATTAGATCAGGATCAAAATTTGCACGGGCATTGCATGAAGTGGTCCACTCTGCCTCTAGATGTTTGATCACCATCTGACACCGATGGTTTTTCATGAAAGGAGGATTGCCCCAACTAAGTCATGTGTCAAGTGCTAAAGTCCATAGGTCCCACAATTAGATGGTAACAAAACTTTGCACGGATCTTAATCCAAGTGGTCCCCTATGCATGAGAAAGTCTTGTGACCATCGGATGATGGATATGCCATTTCAACAAATCTCATTTTAGTTGATGGGCCTTCCAAGGATGAGGACCCTTTTGATGATGAGTATGCTTTTTGAGCTTCAAAATCATGTGCGTTGTACTACAAGGTAACTCTCGGTTCTCATATATTGCAATTTACCATTTATCTTTCATAGTTGTTGTGGTTGTCAAATGAGTGTGTTTGCCTTTGTTCTACATGATATGCCCCATGTTGAGGAATTTATAGGAAGACATAAGGTGCAAATCCTATTTGACAATGGATCTACTCATAACTATATTTTAGTAGTGTTTGGTGCACACACTCCAACTGCCCATGGAAGCAAGTGACCACCAATATGTAATTGACCTTGAATGGTATGTGACATGGAAGTGTGGGACTAGACCACCATGCCTAGACTAGAGGTCTAGATTTAGGACTATTGATAGGCCTTGGATTATCATATTATGAACCTAGATCATGTGGACATGATCTTTGGCAAGCCCTGGTTTTCTAGCAAGAGGAAGATGATCATGTTAGATTATCATCCTCATAAGCTCTCTTTTATTTATGATGGGATTTTACATGTAATTAGGATGATGTCCCTTGTGGATCTCTAGATGTGAATATGACTTTGGCTTCAACCAAAAATATACAAGAAATTTCATTGGATCCAAATGTTCAATTTTTTTTTTGTTTTCATTGTATTTTTAGTTCTTTTTATTTTGAATTTGTCTACTTGTAAACATAATATTGTGTTGAGCATTGAAATTACCAAACAACAACAAAATTTGGATTTGATATTAAAGGAATTTCGTGATGTCTTTCTAGATGAGTCACCCAATGGTCCATCGCCAATGCAAGGTATCGACTATGAGATTGAACTTTTGCCTAGTACTCATCCCTTTCTCTCAGCAATTGTAATGGTTTAGCAAGGAGGAGGGCAAGATTGCTTGATAGTTGATAGAGAGAGAGAGAGGAGAGAGACATACTTGAAAATTTGAGAACAAGTGAGGTCAGCATCAGGAGGGGGGGTTTATATGGGCTTATATAGGCATGGAGGGGGGAGAGGAAAACAATTGAAAAAAAGAAATGTTTTTTGCAAGGATGGGGGAGAGAGAGAGAGAGAGGTTTGTAGGAGAGACAGAGAGAGGAGGGGAGGGAGAGAGAGGAGGGGAGAGAGAGAGAGATGTCATGCAGAAACAATATAGAGAGATGTCATGAGTGGGAGAGATACAATTACACACACACACACAAAGGAATTCGTAGGAGAGAGAGAGAGAGACACACACACACACAGACAGAGACAAAGACAGGGGTACGGAGAGAGAGAGAGAGAGAGAGAGAGAGAGAGAGAGAGAGAGAGAGAGAGAGAGAGAGAGAGAGAGAGAGAGAGAGAGATGCCACTAAGAGAGAATAGAGAGAGATGTCATATGTGGAATAGGTGGAACAAAACATGCTGGTTGCCAAAAAAAACTCGCTCCAAAACTCGCTCAAAATACTCGCTCCTCGCACACATTACTAGTGCTGACAAAAAAATGAAGGAGCTAGATAAAGAGAGAGAGACATACTTGAAAATTTGAGAACAAGTGAGGTCAACATGAGGAGGGGGGGTTTATATGGGCTTATATAGGCATGGAGGGGGAAGAGGAAAACAAGTGAAAAAAAGCAATGTTTTTTGCAAGGATGGGAGAGAGAGAGAGAGAGAGAGAGGTTTGTAGGAGAGACAGAGAGAGGAAGGGAGGGAGGGAGAGGAGGAGAGAGAGAGAGAGATGTCACGAAGAAACAATATAGAGAGATGTCATGAGAGAGAGAGATATAGTTAGACACAGACACAGACACACAGAGGAATTCGTAGGAGAGAGAGATAGAGACAGAGACAGAGATAGAGAGAGACAAAGAGAGAGACAAAGGGGGGGATGGAGACAGAGAGAGAGAGAGAGAGAGAGAGACAGAGAGGGAGATAGAGATAGATAGAGAGAGAGAGAGAGAGAGAGATAGGGAGATATAGAGAGAGAGAGAGAGAGAGAGAGAGAGAGAGAGAGAGAGAGAGAGAGAGATGTCACTAAGAGAGAATAGAGAGAGATATCGTAAGTGGAATAGGTGGAACAAAACATGTTGGTTGCCAAAACAAACTTGCTCCAAAACTCGCTCCTCGCACACATTTTTGACATGAGCTTCAAAAATGACTGGACTCTTTATCCACCTGGGCACACACAAGCACAAGGTGTAAAGGCACTTGGAGAGCCCATGTCAAAGTGTAGACATATACAAAGATATGATCTTGTAGGCTAGTCTAGTACTTGGTTTATTTTTATGTTCTACTTGGTCACTATATATGCCAAGTACTTTGTATTCTTATCTATTGAACATCTGTTGGAGCTTTCTTGTGTAGCACATCCATTCACTGGTGTTCACTTTTTGTCTCCATTTGTGTTCCTTCAAGTGGTATCAGAGCCTCAGTCACTTGAACCGAGATTCAGCCTTGCCTTTTGTCTTGTGGCAAGTTCTCTCGTGTCCTCGTGTTGCTCTCAATCCTACATTCAGCCCACTTCAGTTTCCAGCTCGTTTTTCAGTCAGTTGTCGTGAAGAACTTGAGTTTTTTGCTGCCCCGGGAGGTCTTCTTCAGGTCGCCTCTCTCCAGGACTTGGTCGACAACCAATGCTGCTGATTTTCAGCTCGTTTTCACTCAGACTTCAGCCCGAACAGCTTCAGATCAGGTCGCCTTCACTTCGCCCCTCTTTTTGATCATTTTTCCCTGCTCCTGACCCAAAAATCAGGTCGCCCTTGAGCCCGAGGGCTTCTACTTCAGGTCACCCTGATTTCCAGCACTTTCCGGCATCTCCTCTTGCTGTTTTTACTACCTACAGTAGTCTCCTATAGTTGCATTGATGCTCTTCTCAGCAGCACCAGCCATCTTCTTCAATACGAGTTCATCTACTGCTACATTGGTGCTCTTCTCTGCAATTTCCAGCCCCGAATCAAACTGACATCCACCTCGGAAGCTCCTACTTCAAATCGATTTGCTTCAGCACTCTTTTCCTGCTTCTTGGACACCCAAATCTTCTTGGTAAGAAAGCTACTCTCTACTGGTTCTCACTGAACAAGAACTCCAACTTGCACAGAGCCTGTTTGCTCTGAGTGCTTGGTTATATTTGCAGTCAGTTATTTGTCAAGGAAAAATGTCTCTTTCTGAAAGCTTTGGCACTATCACTGAAGGGGATAAATTGGAAGGATCAAACTATGCCTTGTGGTCATTTATGCTCCGCAATATTTTGGTTGGCAAGGGCTTGTGGGACATTGTGAGTGGTGATGAAACTAGGCCAGCTGCTCTACAACTAGTTCATCTTCATCCATCACATCTACATCCACAGCTCCTACTCCTGCTCTCCTACTCCTGCTCTATTGGAGGAGCAAAGGAGGTTTGATAGAAGAAATGCCCAGGCTTTATCTTTGATATCCCTCTCAGTGAAGAGGCACATTATGTCTACTATCAAGTCCTGCAGGTATGCTAAAGATGCTTGGGATAAACTGGCATCTATGTATCAGGTCAAAAATGAAGCTAGAGTGCTAGCTTTGACAAATCAACTCAAGGAGTTGAAGATGGAAGAAGGGCAAACAATTGCAGAGCATATTGGATCTTAGAGATCAATTAGCAGGCGTTGATGAGGAGATAGAAGACAGAAAGTTGGTCACTATCACTCTCAATAGCCTGGCTCGGTCATTTGGCACTTTTGTTACCTCTTTGTCTATCATGCTTAGAGCTGCACCTGTCTCATTTGATGAGTTGGTAGGGCTGCTCCTGCAAGAAGAGGAAAGAACCTCTAATTTTGCTCATTCATCTCACCAAGGTGAGCAAGCTCTTGCTATGCAGGGAAAGGGCAAATTTCAGTCAAAAGGAGGATACTTTCACAAAAAAAACAGCAATGGATTTCAGCCCAAAAGTGAGGCAAATGCAAGTTCTCAGGCAAGTTCCGCCTCTAAGAAAAAGGGTAAATGTAACTATTGCAAAAAGCCTGGTCATTACATTGCCAAGTGTCAGAAGAGGATTGCTAATGAGAAGAAGAGGGGGACTACAAACAGTAATTTTGTGGCACCTGCTGAAAATTCAAATGCCTCTTCTCATGCACATTATGCCCAGGATGACAAGGACTTTGCCTTTGGTGTTGTGGATCATGAGATCATTGACACAGGGGGGAGCCCAGTATGTCACATGCTACACATGCTCATGCTCTTATTGAGCCAGTGTCAGAGGGTATTGATGCATCTTTGGCCACCACTGATCCTTGGTACTTGGATAGTGGTGCTTCTAAGCATATGACTCATCACAGAGATTGGTTTGAGGACATTATACCAGTCCATGGCAGACATGTTGTTTGTGCCAATGATGCCACTCAGGATATCACGGGAGTGGGACATGTTCCTATTCTCTTGGATGGTTCAGGAAAGAAACAATACATCCGTGATGTTTGGTATGTTCCAGATTTGAAGAAGAATTCGATTTCAGTTTCCTCCATTGCTCATGATCAACATATGTTGGTAGAGTTTCAAGGCAGCCAATGCAGGATTAAGGATCCTAAAAAGGGTTATGCTATTGTGGCTACAGGCACTTATGAAAAAGGGTTGTACAAGCTTGATGCTCAGCCTTATAATCAGCATGCTATGGCTGTATCATGTGTATCTCAGGGTGATTTATGGCATGCCAGGTTTGGCCATATCCATCACAGGGCTTTGACCTATTTGTTTAACAACAACATGGTTATTGGAATGCCAAAATTACAGCAGCCAGTTAATGAAGTATGTGAAGGGTGTGCCCTTGGCAAATTGCACCGCTTACCTTTCAAAAAGGATGGGAAAGGTGATGTGAAAGCAATAAGAGCATTGCAAATAGTGCACAGTGATGTTTGTGGCCCCATGAATGTTACTACTCATAGAGGGGCAAGGTACTTTGTTACCTTCATTGATGACTACTCCAGATTTACATGGCTCTTCCTCATGAAGAACAAATCCGAAGTGTTTTATTGGTTCAAGATGTTCAAGGCTATGGCTGAGAATCCATTACACACCCCAGCACAATCCTATTGCTGAAAGGAAGAATAGGACTCTTGTAGAAATGACCAGATGCATGCTGAAATTCAAGAAAATCTCAAAAGGATTTTGGGGAGAAGCCATTACTACAGCCACATACATCTTGAACAGATGCCCAACAAAAGCTTTGGTTAACAGGACACCATTTGAGGCATACTATGGGTACAAGCCCAAGGTAAATCACTTCAGAATTTTTGGGTCGGTTACTTATGCTCTAATTCCTGCTCAACATAGAACTAAACTTGATGACAAGAGTGTCAAATGCATATTTGTGGGGTATAGTATTGAGAGTAAAGGTTTTCGATTGTATGATCCTGTTACTCGGAGGATTATTATCAGTAGAGATGTTGTCTTTGCTGAAAATGAAACCATGCAACCGGTCAATGTTGATTTGCCACCATATGATGATGTGCCTCTTGATATTGTTCAGTTTGATAGTAATGAGATGGAGTCTTTATCCTCCTCACCCATGGTGCCATATGTTGAGGGGGGATTTCCCTCAAATGTTCCAGAAGGGCATCCAGCTAGTGGGGCAGGACAGCCACATGTTTGGAATCCTTTACCTCGCCATACCAACAGTGGTCCAGCCAGTGGTGGTGCTGCAAATTCAGTCCCAAAATGGGCACGGTTGACCCTCAGAGAGGCTAATGTTCAGCCAACTTTAGGGAGGACCAAGACAGCCACAAGGAATGCATCATCACAGGTGAATTATGCTTTGATGGCTTCAGTTATGGCAGCTGAAACTGAACCTCAAAGATTTGAGGATGCCATGAAACATCCCGCATGGCAGGAAGCCATGAAATCTGAAATTAGTTCCATTGAAAGGAATGCCACATGGGATTTGGTTGATAAGCCCATTGGGAAGAATGTGGTTGGTACCAAATGGATCTATAAAGTTAAGTACCATGCAGATGGCACTATTGAAAAACACAAGGCCCAGCTAGTTGCCAAGGGGTATGCCCAAGAGGAGGGAGTGAATTATGAGGAAACATTTGCTCCGGTAGCCAAGATGACTACCATTCGGTCTGTCATCTCTCTTGCTGCAAGTTATGGCTGGCCTGTCTTTCAGATGGATGTCAAGACTGCCTTCTTGAACGGTGATTTACAAGAGGAAGTTTATGTGCAGCAACCCCAAGGATTTGAAGTTACGGGACAAGAACACAAGGTTTGCAGGCTACGCAAGGCATTGTATGGGCTAAAACAAGCACCCCGTGCTTGGTATCACAAGATACATCAGTATTTGTTGTCCCAGGGCTTTGTGAACACACATACAGAGTCCAACCTCTATGTTCTGTAAGAAAAATCAGATTTGCTGATTTTAGTTCTTTATGTGGATGATATACTACTCACAGGTAGTAGTAATCAGCAAATTGCAGCCATCAAAACAGCATTGTGTCAGACATTTGATATGACAGATTTGGGTCTCTTGCACTATTGTCTTGGTATTGAGTTTTGGCAAACCCAGGAAGGGATATGTATGTCCCAAACAAAGTATGCAAAGAGTCTCTTGCATAAATTTAAGATGGAAAATTGCAAACCTGTGGCCACTCCATTGACCAAAGGACTCAAGCTTTCAAAGCATGACACAGCAGAGAAGTTTGATGGCACACTTTTTAGACAGTTGGTGTGTAGTCTTATCTATCTGTGTTCTACCAGGGCTGATATTGCACATGCCACTGGGTTGCTAAGTCAGTTTATGCATTGTTACAGTCACACACTGGCAAGAAGCCAAGAGGGTTCTCAGATATCTGCAGGGCACTCTTACTCATGGATTGCATTATGCTACAAATTGTGACATTTCTCTGAGTGGTTTCACAGACTCAGATTGGTCAGGGGATATGGATGATAGAAAATCCACCACTGGTTATTGTTTTTCATTGGGTTCAGCTTGCATTTCTTGGCTCAGTAAAAAGCAAGACCGTGTTTCTCTTTCCTCTAGTGAAGCAGAGTATAGAGCAGCAAATGCAGCCACTACAAAAGCAATGTGGTTAAGGAATCTTATGTTTGATTTGCATCATGCACAACATGGTGAGGCCACCTCCATTTTGTGTGACAGTGTGAGTTGCATTGCCATTGGGAAAAATCCTGTCTTTCATGCCCGCATGAAACATATTGAGAATCATTATCATTATGTTCAGGATTGTATACAGGATGGCGTCATTGATCTTATTGTCCTACTGAGGATAATGTGGCAGATATCTTCACTAAAAGCATGTCAGCTCCACTTTTTACTCGTCACCGACACGGCTTGGGGATACGAGATATAACAACAATGTCAGGGGGGGTTATAAAATGACATTGTTATTCATGTGTTACCCCATAGGTTCCTATATCCTGATGGATGAATTTGTGCAACCATGGTACTTTAGGTGCCCTAGGTACTTCTGAGATGTTTCCAGAGTACTTCAGTCATATCTTTGAGGGGGGATTTGTAGACATATACAAAGATATGATCTTGTAGGCTAGTCTAGTACTTGGTTTATTTTTATGTTCTACTTGGTCACTATATATGCCAAGTACTTTGTATTCTTATCTATTGAACATCTGTTGGAGCTTTCTTGTGTGAGCACATCCATTCACTGGTGTTCACTTTTTGTCTCCATTTGTGTTCCTTCACAAAGAGCTCATATGCACATTAGATGGTGAAGGACTTCAATGCAGTAGGTCCACTGCACCTCCGAATGACAGTGGCCACAAAACTAGTCACAAGTGCCCTCATGTGTGACCAAGGTGTCTCTCTCTCTCACAGATACCTAGTTGTCAATAATACTTGAAGAACTAGAGCCTCTCTTCGAAAAGAATAGGTAATGCATGGAGGGCATCAATGTGACAAATACATGTGTGTTTTCTATCCCATCTCACAAGCATTGTAATGTGTATTACAATGGATTTTCTCCTACAGGTTCAAGCATATGGCACGAGGTGCTCATGTTGAAAGTGACCAAGGCATGGATTCCCGACTTCTAAAACTAAAGCAAAGATGCGCTTACCGGTTTTTCCATGGGACCCTCTTCCCCGATCAAGCCATTGATGACAATAGAAGGTGCTTTATCTTCAAGATGTCAATGATAGGGCCTACTTCAAGGGTTGATTTGGTGAACCGCATGCAGCACATTAGATGTGGAGATCTACGCAATATGTTTGACCACATGCAACGTGTATGTGGGTGGACAACCATGGCTTCACATGTATACGACCCGAGGTAAGAAAATGTTGGTACTATCCAACCCCTTCTACAATGAAAGGAGGATAGTTATGGCTCACTTTGCTTGTATGATGCAATGTCCAAGAGCTAATGATAGTAGCCATATGCGAGATGAAGGAGGAAGACACAGATGCACGTCTTATTTTGGATGAAGCTAAATGGTGTGATGGAGAAGTACATGCACCACCCCCCAACAGACTTTAAAGGATTCATGGCAGACAAGGCTACGGCAAACTGGAGGGCAATACAAATAGTGTTCAATAACGAACCAGAGAATGTAATGGATGGTAGAGAAAGGTCTTTCCTTTTCCATTGGGAGCAAAGCCTACAGATACACACTTCCTAATATGTGCATAAGAACTTCCAAGAGGAGCACAAACGCCTATGCCGGTTTTGGAGGTGTGCATCAACCGAGAAGGATGCAACTATGCAGTATAGGTTCATTCGAGCATGGTGGGCCATAAGCAAGGTTTTTGATTCCAACATCCCTATGATGGATTGTTGGCTCAGTTGGTGGCACATTCGATATCCACGATGGCAAAAGCACTTTTATTGGTGTGAGTTACGATGCATCCGTGCAAAATATTGTGTTTCCACATACTTTTATAGATGAACAACTTACTTGGTTTTTCATAGGACATGGAGGACATATCGCACGTGCCTACAACAAACTTGGCAGAGCCTGTGCATGCCGAGACATTAGAGGAGAAAGTGGTAAAGAGTGATGTTCACAATAATTTGTGGGCAATCAAAAGGATACCACCACATAGTAGAGTACAATGTCAAGGATGGCTAGGAGCACAAGGGAAGTGCAAAAAAATATTAAAAACACAGCAGTAGGAGTGCCAGCTCCATCATTTTGGGAAGTGATCGAGTGGTCCACCTCGCAAGGGGAATCAAGCTGGCACACGAAGGAAATACATGTGGTTCTACAATGACAATGTGGATCACACTTGGAATATATGCTCCTCCATTAAACATTCCCCAACCAAGGTCCCCCAAGTATGGCCAGTGGATCATGGCACAAATCTTGAAGAGGATGAAATAACATCCCTGTAGGTAGGGGGGTTTGTTTTGCAAAAGGATCCACTTGAGACTGATGCAAATGAAGTTGCACCAAGATATCGGTTAGGTGTCTCGCTAGTTGCAGTTAGAAGGATCGATTTTGCCCTCGCTTTAGAAGCTATGATAAAAGGCCACACATTACTCAAAGCAATGAAACATGAAGTTTTCAAGATAAGATTGAAAACTCAAGAGTGATGGGGGAAACTTTCAACATTGACATTGCCAAGAACCGAGCATACAATTGTCAATATTTTGTGGATCGAGCAACAGAACGGAAGGCATTCCTTTCATGCAAGCACTTGTATTATGTGTGCCTCCGTGTGTTCGGAATGGATGCTAATGTGAACATGTTTATACACCAACCCATGCTTTCATAAGAGAATTTGCAACTCATATTTGGCAGCAAGAGAACATTTCCCACAACCCCAATTTATAGCCAAACTATATTTTCCTTCATTTTATGTAGCAAACATTGATATTGTAAATGATTTTGACTTCTATGTCTTGGATTCCCTTGGGTCCAACGCACTCTTAAAAATATGCGAGTAGCATGGACATGGGTCCAGTGCTTGCTATTAGTGACATAAAAATATGCGAGTAGCATGGACATGATGTTGCTTTTACTGATTTTGTTTATTGACGTGTGCAAGTCAGGTGCAATGTCTTAGTCACAAATGCAAAATCTAGATTCTTTGGTGAACTATGAATAGAATAGAAAACATCATGTGTATGCATATATGGCCGAATAGAGATGATTGGAACCTCAAGTACATGAAATTGGGAAACTGTAAAAATGAAATGCAAGGCTTATGTGTACAAACTACATGCCATGTAGGCTTACTGAGTACAATAGAGGGGGGAGAGAGAGAGAGAGAGAGAGAGAGAGAGAGAGAGAGAGAGAGAGAGAGAGAGAGAGAGAGAGAGAGAGAGAGATGATTGGAACCTCAAGTACATGAAATTGGGAAGTTGTAAAAATGAAATCCAGGGCTTTTGTGTCAAGTACATGAATTTGGGAAGCTGTAAAAATGAAATCTATGGCTTTTGTGTTTACAAATTACATGCCATGTCCAAGGAGGATGAAGAGAGAGAGAGAGGGAGAGAGAGAGAGAGAGAGAGAGAGAGAGAGAGAGAGAGAGAGAGAGAGAGAGAGAGAGAGATGTATTAACGTCTCAAAAGCCCTCCCAGGACTATGCAACAAAGTTACACATCAGAAGAAATGTCTCCTACAAGCCACATGGGGATGAAACAGGAAAATAAAAAAGGCAAAGGGCATGCTAAAGCCCTTGCCAAGTGCTATAAAACAAGAAAATGTAGTACCAGTACTACTAGCTACTACAGGACTGTAGAGCAGTGTACATCATGGAGTAGAGTCCAGTACATCATGGGAGTCCGGTGCGGTAGTGGCTTGGTGGGCTATGAGGATCTCCTCAATCTGTAGCTGTCGAGTAGTGGTATGTCTCAACGGTGGACGAGGCCTACGTGAGTGCCATATTCGGTCCACCATGTCAAGGGTGACTCCTCGAATAGGGCGGATCCCACCAAGAAAAGCAGTGATAGTTCGAATCTCAATCGTGTGTGCTCTAGTCAATCTGCGTGGGCTCTGAGGTCTTCTCGTGTCTCTAATCCAATCACCTCGGATGTCGGCTAGCTCCTCATCCTCCATCTCACTATGTCCTGGGGCCTCCTCAGAGAAAGAAATATGTGACATCATTGCCTCCAGTCAGTCTGAGTCACCTGTGTGATACTCTCCATTTGTTGTTGTGTGATTATCGTAGAAGTGTGTCTCTATGTCGTCGCATCTCTAGTAGGTACATGCCAATACAAACTTGATCATGGTAATGGAGAAGCCGTGTGAGCAGGCCAAACCCTTGTCCCTCTAGAAAGAGGATAGGTACCACAGAACATGCATGAGAGGGGGTAGAGAGAGATGTGGCAGACAAAGATGTAGATGGAGATAGAGGGTTGCAATGAGGACAAGGAGGCCAAAGAGAGAAATGAGACACACACATTGAGAGAGAGAGAGAGAGTGACACAGAGAGAGAGAGAGAGTGAGAGAGAGAGAGAGAGAGAGAGAGGAACAACTAGAATAGGTGGAACAAGAACTAGAATAGGTCAAACAAGAATTAGTGGGTTGCCAAAAAAACTCGCTTCAAAAACTCACTCCTCGCACACTCTCAATGAAGCGAAGCATGTATTGAATTTGAAAGAAAGGTTGTGATATGTGGATTAGGGATCTACCCAAGTTCTTAATTCCAAAAGAGTTGGGTTGAAAGGGGGCATGACTATTGATAAGTGGGTTATGCCATTTGATTATTGGCACTAGAAAATCATGTATATGAATGAAGTCAAATCTTGAATTCCAATGGGATGGGTGATCTCATAAGCCGTTGTTGCTTTCATTTGGGATAATAATTTGTATTTTCATTTCAAGTTAAGAAGGTCATGCATAAGTAACCAACATAAACATGCCAAAATATTCCCTTGTTGGATGACAAGAGATTAAACCCTCAACCTTCAACCAAAATATAGAGCTGCCACACCCAAACTTTAGATAAGAAGACAAGTGTAAATGAAATAGGTTGTTATGGGTTGCATGAGGGTGATAGTAAAAGGTTTGAGGGCATAAGTCTTGCCCACTTTCTTCCTTATCCATCTTAATCATGCTTGGACTATGGGTTGCAAATCCCCTGGGTTTGGAAGTATAATAATCCCTCTAGAAAGGATAGACCTTCCTCTCTCTTGACCATCAAGGAGGTCATCTTGGGTTAGGCCCACCCCTCTTGTGGATCCAAGATGGTATGGTGAGTTTTTTTCATGAGTGCTTGATAGACATTTGGGGTTAAAATATAGTTGGTATGTTAGCGGTAGTACTTGCTAAGTTACAACAACACTTGTGGAGCAATCGTCTTGCACGAAGTGGGATATATTTTCCCTCCATCAAGACCCTAACCTTGTCTTGGGCATTTTGGCTAGCCCCTGCACCCCCAACATTGGTGCCATTATCGAGGATGGAACATTCGAGTTTTTCTTTGACATTTAGAAGGATGTCCCTTTGGGAGTAGAAGATTCAGGCCTAGGGAAAGGCGAGGGAATGCAAGGTGATAAGTTGTAAGTTGGAGCTTAAATTTTCTAGGGCCTAGGGATTTTAAAGTGCTCGTTCTCCATAAATCAAGGTTAGAATTAGGCTCGAATTAGGATGGTTTGTGTGATGAGGAATAGAGTGCATGATGATAGTACATGCCTCTAGAACCCTATGTATGAAGACTTGAAGACAATCCAAGTGAAATAATGGGAAGAAAGAGCATATAGAAGACATCAACAATGGATAATTACAGTGAAGGGCAGTGCCTCTTCTAGCAAGTCAGGAGAGTAAGACGAGCACAATAGAGGCAGTAACCCAAAATCAATCAAAGCCATCCATCATCTCCAAGTCACCTTGTTGACTCGAATCTTTTCCCTAGGCCTTTAATGCCATTGAACTCTATCAACCCTATAGTTTCAGCCACAACATCTCATACACTTAGGTCGAGTTCAACTGTTTTTCGAAACAACCAACCAACAAGTCAAAACATGGACAATGTGGGGTCATCAATCATACACAATATCTATAAAGGAATTGGGTAGGATCCCAATGTTCACATAAACCATTTCAATATAGTAGATGATGCTAACAATCAAGGGGCCGATGAAGATAAACTCCGGATCTCTCCTACCACACTTGATGGGTTTGATAGCTATTGGTATGCATCATTTCTAGCAGCTCACTTTCCCACTTGGGATGCATTGCATACAACTATCTTGGCATCCTTCAGACCCATGGGATATGATGATAGGATTAGAGAGGAATTAGCAGATATTTAGATGCTTCCTATGAATCCATCCAAACGTATGTGAATCATGTCAAGAGACTGATTAGCAAGCAGGCTCAATCTACGACAATGCCAAGCCAAGTGGGATGGTATGTGAAGCGTCTCCTAGGGGATATTGGATTTTATGTAAGAATGCAACAACCAACCAACTCTGGATGCATCCATTTCCATAGCGCACGATTGGGAAATTAAAAAACTAGGGATGCAATGTATGGGGGATCAAGCTCCATCACAAATAGCACCCTATGCAATGAACATGGAAAATTAGGGTATGCTCCCCCAACAATCAACATTTGCCAATGCATCCTTTCTATCTGTATTTAATACAACTATGCCTGTGATGAATCCAAATGCATATAATATAATGATGGCAATGCCACAACCCTATCCTAGTAACCTAAAAAATGTGGTTACAATGCCACCTGCCATACATCCATTGGCAATGATGAGTGGGATGATAAATGTACCAAGAGGGCAATACCTGCAAATGGTAATGCCCTAAACACCACAAATGCCACAAATGTGGCAATGCCGCAGACTCGTGCAGAGATGACTATGGCCTCTTAGCCAACAAATATAGCTCAATCAGGAATACCAAATATCATGCATAGTGCATCTAGCTTTACTCCCTAGTCTGACCCTCCAAACTCCAGGCTTAAGGGAAGGGAAGATAAATTGGATGCCCTCATCAATTCAATGACAGGCATGCAGGGTCAAGAGACAAAACAAGGGACAACCTACAAACAAAAGGTCCAATGTGTGGTGGGTCCTCCAATATGTGCTGGGTCCGATGTAAAGGTCGTGGCCACTATCTAAGTGAATGCCCAACCCCTGAAAACATGGCGAAGTCCAAGTATTGCAAACATTGCAACATGAACAATCACGACACCAATGAGTGTCATAAACAAAGGTTCAATCAACCCGATCCACCAGGAGTCTTGGGGAATGCAGGCCAAATCTCTATGCAAATAATGCCAATGGTACCATATGGACAACCAGCTGAGTACCAAACATTCATGATGGCTCCAGTAGCAAAGGAGGTCAAAATCGGAATTCCACTAGACTACAAGGGATGGCAAGTATACCTTAGCAAAATCTTAATCATGGGATGAATAATCATCAAAATGATCCTAGGAGAACTATCACATGCTTCCATTGTGGAGAAGTTGGTCACAGTGCACCAAATTGCATGAATGCAAGGAAGTCGATAGATTACATACCCATGTGTGGAACATGCAAGGAGCAAGGGCATGTTAGTGAAGATTGCCCCCATTGGATGATGCAACCGATCCCAAATAATTATGGGACGAATGTAGGAAGCACCTCAAAACACATTAATCTTATAGAGACAGAAATGATTGACCCAAATTTTACCTTCCCCTTAGTAGCAACAGTCACCAGATCTAAACATTGTGAGGACCCAAATAACAATGGCCCTTTCGGACCAAAGAAGGTAACCTTCCAGAACGGTCATTCCCAAGTTATGGGAACCCAACAGGAGACGCAACATGGGATCATAAAACCGATCAATGTGAGTTCACTTGGAGACTTATCCAGTGCAACCTCTTCTTAAACACCCACAAGACCCAAGAAATGTAGAAGAATGCATCGTAGGGTCTCAAAGCTAGCTACACAAATGACGTTGATGGAGGGTTTGTTGTGGTAAATTAAGGGTGAATATGGTGCCAAAGAAGGGTCACACCATGGAATAAAGAGGACTATGGAAGTTGTGTGCAATTACTTGTGAAGATTGTGGGAGAGAGGGAAGGAGTCTCACTTGCGGCTTTCTCACATGCACAATGGGGGAATACACACAAAGGTGGAGGCTGAAAACAGTTTTTCTCTTCTTAGTTGTGAAAGCCAAAAGAACTCTAGTACAAAGAAAATAGAAGAACCCTATATGTGGGTCTCAAAACCAAACTCAACTAACTAAGGTGGCATACTAACTGAGCCACAAACTAGAGTAGATAAGGATAGCTGTCATCCAGCTATTATTCATGGGCGGTGTACCAACCGCATCTGTAGCTAACAAGTCGGTGACATAAATGCACAACAGTCACCCTGGCATATCGCGAGTGGGAGCTCGATATCTCAACATTACTAGGGTCAAGGGGGGGGAAAGGGTGTACTAGGAGTTAATGGAGCTTGCTTGGGGCACACTCCAACTCAAAAATTCGTGTTTTTAAAGCCAAATCGACTATGAAGTGTCCTCCTGCCATTCCTGAATGAGCTTGTTGTTCAAGCACATCCACGAATTTTTTCTCTCGAATACACCTTCGCAATATGATGTCCTTGTTTATAGAGATGACTGGCTAGGAGCTGATAGGGGATTGCAACCTTTGTTTAGTGGTTGGTCCTTTGGGAGTCCATTGGCGATGTAATGGCTAATCTCTTGTGCCCATTCTGGCACTAAGTCCAGTTGAAAGAGGGGGGCATCGGGAAGATCATCATCAACTCCCGTGGGTGGTTCTCCGTTAGGTACTCGCAACAAGTGGTCATTTAGGACATGTTGTGACCCTTTTTGCACTGCGACAATGAAGACAAACTCTAGGAGGATGAGCATCCACCTTGTAATGTGTCCTATCGTGCAAGGTTTGTTCACTAAATATAGCAAGGCATGATGGTCCACAAAGAACACAACTTTGTTGGCCAAGAGGTAGTGGCAGAGCTTGCGCACCGCATACACCATAGCCAATCCTTCTCGTTCTGTGGTCGTGTAACTGACCTCTGCTTCATTCAGTTGTCGAGTGGCAAACGTGATTGGATAATCAAGATTATGTGCTCCCAATTGTGCCAGCACACATCCTATAGCAATCATCGAGGCATCTATGTGACATCCCTCAGGGGGGGTCTTCAAAATTGGTGCTAATACAAGGGCGGTGTCGTAGGAACACTAGCACTCCTCTGTCCATTGGGAATGGAGATCCCGTTCTGGGACACTATGTGTCCAAGAATCACTTCGTGCTTTACCCAGAATTGACACTTTAGTGGGTTTAGCAATATGCAATACAAACGGCATTTCCCAAATACCTTCTTAAGCACTTTAGGTGTTCCTCCCAACTGGAGTTAACACACAGATCATCCAAAAAGACTTCAAGGAAGTCTCTTAGATATTCTTTGAAATTTGTGCTCATCAGCTGTTGGAACGTGGCTGGGGCATTTGTCAAGCTAAAGGGCATGACCCTATATGCATATACCCCCCATTCTGTAATGAATATTGTCTTATGCTGGTTTGGGGGGTCTATTAGGAATTGGTTATATCCGAAGAAGCCGTCAAGGAAGCTATAAGCTTCCTTGCCCACTACTCTTTCAAGCACATGTTCTATGAAAGTCAAGGGGTAGTGATCTCTCCTTGTCAGTGCATTGACATTCTTGAGGTCGGTCGGTGTGCTCTATGGGATAGATGAATCCTACGTCAATGAGCTTTTGAAGCTCCTATTTGACAATCTCTGTGTACTTTGGATCCATCGCATAAGGACGTTGCTGGGCCAGTCGTAAATTCTCAATGAAGGGTATGGTGTGCTTAACCACATTTGTGGGCACTACCTTCATGTCGGTATACTTCCAAGAGAAGCAGTCCTTGAATTCCTTGAGGAGCGCTATAAGCTCTACCTCGTTGTTTTCATTCAAATCTATGGCAATGTAGACCAATTGAGGGTCTTGTCCTTCGTCTGCCAGGTTGACTTCTTTTACTTCTACAGGTCTATCATAGGAGCTTGTCTCTCCTGAGCCTGCCTCTCTTTGCGCTTTTTCAAAGGGGATAGGCCGACCTTTGATGGTGTAGGATTTATAGTGGGAGGGGACCTTTCAGAGGTCTTCTTTCTCCTCTTCCTCAAAATTCAACACTTTCATCTTCTTTATAGTCTCAAGCATTTATGATGCTACTTAAATGGGAACCCTATTCTAGAGTGAACTCCTGGTGGGCATCAGTGGCTTCGACATAGTCAAGCCACTCAAAATCCTACTTGACCCTGATTGTTCCTAAAGCCGAGTCTACTAGAGAATCATTTTTACAAAGGTGGTGGTGGCATTGGACATTTCCTCCTCTATTAACAACCTCTGTGTGCCCTGGCCTGGTGGGAGGTCGACAACGACAAGCAAATGCATCTAGTTCTTAGAGTCTTTGGGCTCTGGAAGCGGTGCATAGCTTGGATATCTAACCTCTCTACTCCCTATGCTTGTGTAAAGATGGACCGTGTTTAAGGAATCAGTTCTTTCGGTGATAGCTGACCCATATACAAATATACCCTCACTTATGGGGCAAGCTTTCCATTTGGTTAGGTCTACCTCTATGATATACTCTCCTTGCCTTAGATAAATGCAGCCAATCATGGTCTAGTCGGGAGAGTCGCATGAATAGGTGTCCCAAGATGATGTCGAAGGATTTTGCTTGCTTCTGGAAGTCCATAAGGATGAATGAATGCCTAAAGGACATGAAAAAGGTGGTAATGCATATATCTTTCACCATGCCTAGTGGCTTTGCTGTTGCTCCATCTACTAGCTTGACTAGTAGGTTGGTCAGTTGGATTTCCTACTTTCCCCAGGCTTCCCAACATCACTCGTGATAAGGCTTACTCCTGCCCCTCCGTCCAGGATTGTCGTAGATTTATGGTTATGGTAGGAGACATGTATCACAACGCTAGTGTCGTCACCCTCAAAGTAGTGACCTAACTTCTTGAATGGCACCTTAGGAAGAGGTTCCCTTTCAACTGGGTACCATTGCTATGAAAGGATGGGGTTGGCTCTGGAGATTGCTTGGCTAGACCCTAGCCTCTTGGTGTGGGAAGTCGCCTGTTCATCCAGTTGGAGAGGTCTCTCCAAAGGTTTGAACATCCTTGGAGCAATGTGGATATGGCCATCTTTACCTCAGTGGACAAGAAGGCGGTGAGACTTGCTATGTCCTTGGGCCCTTATGCTTGGCCCATTCCTTGAGATTTCGGCTCATCAAAGTCATAGAAGCACATATTGCCCTTCATCCCTATCTTGGGTACTACGAGATCTTCGTCAAATAGTCTAACCATGAAGTCAAATTGGCAATCGGCTTCTTCTTCTTGAGCCTAGTCTACCTCGGGCTCTAGGCTTACCTGTGATGTCACCTAGTTGTGGAGACTTGGCTCCACTCTTGCAGTTTCTAGTAGGGGTACGACATTAAATAGGTTTTGTCCTTCCTCTTCCTCCTCTACGCTTCACGGTATTTGGATTGGTTTTGCAAGAGGAAAGGGATTGACTATTAGGGCTCGACTATGTCTAGTCCCCTATGTTCACGTAATTGTCGCTCTAACTTTCCTTGGCATTCGCGTACAAGTTCTTGAGTGTTGATTATCCTCTGTTTTGCAACTAGGTGGTTAGGGTACTCACCAAAACCCTTAGGTGTTGATGTTCTAGGTACCGTCTATTGAGTTTCATGTGTGGTTATGTGATCCATGGAGTATCCTACTGAGGACTTACCACTTGATGCATGTGTCGATATGGTAGTGGTATCCTTGTCGGCGGATCCTTCTTGGATCACGACCTTATCTTTCCCTTTACCTACCCTTACTACATTCTTTTTACTTTTTGAGCTCTGAGGGTGGTGTTGAGCCTTGGGTTTTTGGGCTTTCAAGGCTTCATCCTGATCTCGTCTTCTCTTGGCATGTAACCAGGTCAACATATTAAGTGGAACACTCACAACTTGCCCTCTTTGGATGCTCAACAAGTTGATACTTGTTATTATTGGAGGTGGGGGTGTTGTAGGTCTCTTCAAGGGACAATCCTTGAATAGGTGTTCCACTCCACACCCAGTACATGAAGCAGTTGGTGGTGTGAGGTTAGCTTGGACTGGGGGGAGGTGTCTATTTGGACACTCTATTAATCTGTGCAGCCTTGTATAGTGGTAACATTGCATCAAAGGGGGCGGTTGTCTGTGAGGACATTCAGACTGCCTATGGGGACCTTGGCATGTGTAGCAAGTGAGTGGGGGTGTCCTAGTTGTGCTATTGATAACTCTTCCCCTAGGGTGGAATGCAGTGTTCTGGAACACTAGAATTGGTGCTCCCTCCTGCATAATGTAGCATAGCGGTATCATTGGCTCCTCCTCTTAGTCTGGAGTGTATTCAGTTGCTGAACTGTGTGGGCTAGCCACCTCCCATTCTTGCGGATCCTCTACTATGACTTGGTGAACTGGGGTCACCGATGGAGGTTGAGGAGGCAAGATTGGACGTGGTAAAGGTGAGTTGGAGGGGCTAAACATACCCCTTGGTTGCCCAGGCATCTGATTTAAAGCTCGTGCTGGCAAGGTAAGTTATTGACTTTGAGGATACTGCAACAAGGCTTGGTTCCTAGGATTATGGCATTACACCATGTCATGATTTCACCACCTTGCGTAGTGATGACAATAGAGCGATTGATTGGCACGTCGGTGCGGGCATTCAAATGATGAATGATTTTGCTGGCACACTGCACACCAAACAAGCTCTCTTCTTGGGTACAAGTTAGGGTTGGGTGGCCCTCCTTGTTAGTCTTGATGCATTGCATCCCTAATGTTTTTAAGGATGAAAGACTCCATTTCCTTCCTATCCATCGGTTTAAGGTCTTTGACCACGTTCTTTTTCCTTGGGAGGCTATCCAAGATAGAGGGTTTTGAGGAAGCAACCGAGGTTGCATCCCTTTCTTTCTCTGACTCCTTCATGTTATCACTCAGGTGTATAGCGAGCTTTGAGCATAGCTCAAATGACGTGGGTTTATCCATGAGCAAGCTGTCATGTAGCCTTGCACTCCGAATACCTAAGATGAAGCGAGGTAGCAACTGTGTGTCACTCAACCTCTCATCTGGCTCGCAGCGAGAGTTAAGATGTTTGATCCTTGCGATCTAGTCCCGCATGCTTTCCCCTGGTGTCTGCTTAACTTCATACAATTGTGTGATTGGGCTCCACTTATGACCGCTTGGGGAGAATCCCAAAATGACAGCTTTATTGATGGTAGTGAAGGTGATTAACTCGGCAGTGCTAAGGGCTTTGAACGAGCATCCTGCTTTGCTTTCCATGGTGATCCCAAATGATCCAACCTTGGTAAGATCATCAAGATCTCCAAAGGTGGTACATACTTGCTCAAATTGCTCTACATGGAAGATCGGATCACCTTCTCCTGAGTACTTTTGTATGCTTTGCAACATTATGCAGTCTAACTTTGTGGACGGGTTCTCTTTGGGGATGGGGATCTACGGCAGCTGCTCCCCGACCTAAAGCTTTTGCCCCCCTTCCAAGAGCCTTTGATGCTCTTGTGAGAGCTGGCGATACTGTGGCTAGTGGGGGGTATGAGTAGTATGGTGGATACGATATCGATGGGGGCCCATAAGATGCGGATGGATCCCCATGTCTTGGGTGACCATACCCTTGAGGTGGTGGAACACCTCCTCTTGGTCTTGGGGCTACGAGTACTGGCATGTGTAGTGGTATCGATGTATGCACCGACTGCAGGCCTTGGTCTTCCTGGTTCAGGTACCGGGTAATTGGTGGGGGCCTTGGTCCCACTGGGATGTATGTCGGAGCTCTGGTCCCAAGACTCGAACCACTAGCAGTTGTCCCTGGTGCAGGGTCCGATGTGGGTCCCTGATCTCAAATCAATGTGGGGACAACTGTTGGAGGAGGGATTGGAACTTTCAACCCCACTGATTGGGATTGAGTGGCATCATCCTCATTCTTCTTTGGAATCTCTCCCATGAATGTCTTTGAATATGGTGGTAGTTGATAAGGGATTCTCCACACCTAGGTCGGTTTTGTGGAAACTATAGGAAAATGAGTACCTTGGTAGTATGTACCCTGATACTACGTACCATCCTCATAATCTCCTAGGCTTTGGCTTGAGGGGACGTACACACTCCATGGATTGGGTTTTCGGCCCAATGTGCTAAAGCGAGGTATGGGTGCCTGTGATGTTGGTCTGGGTGCGGGGTTCCATGAGGTTCCCTCATTGGATGGTGGAGTTGGTTGGTACATGCCAAAGACAGCCCCTATTCTGTTGTATTTGTCCTTCGGGTCAAATGCTAGTAAGTGTTCATAGGCCATGTCTTATGCTGACTGCACCTCCTGAGCCTCTTGCTCTCTTTGTAGAGCTGCAGTGTAAGTAGGATGACGTGGTAGTGGTTGTGTTGACTCTACAGGTCTGGCAGTGGTTGCTCTGACTCTATGGGGTCTGGCTTGACTAAGCTTGCAAAAGCATTTACAAACTTTGGCGTGGGGGCCCTGGTTTTAGTTCTTCTTGCCCCTCGTCTGAACATGTTGCCCATCCGTCCGAACATGCTACTATGTGACGGGGTGGGTGATGCTAGCGCTGTGGGAGTCCGTGTTGGCTCTAACGCGGGCTCCATGTCGGTGGCAAATCTCATAAATTTAACTAATTGAGAGCTTTCACTTGTGTCTATCCACTGACTCAAGTATGAATCAAACTCAGGGTACGAGCTGAGTTGCGAGCTGCCTACGGTATGTGCGACCAAGCCCGAGTGTGACTAGATAAGCTTGCGGCGATTAATGTGCTTGCTTCATCTCGTGTATTTGATCCTATGAGTTGTCTTGACCTCAATCGCATGTGGCAAGTGGAGTGCTGGGGGTCCAGGATATGAGAGGACCAAGTCCTCATTGACGCTCTAGGGGAACTTGGCGATTTTTTCTAAGTGTTTGAAAAACTAAAAAATTTTGCCAGAGGTTCGACGCAAAATGAGCTCCTCAGGGGAAGCTCAAAGAGACTCTGGGGGTTAGTCGCTCGTGAGACCATAGCTAGACAAGTTGGGCAAAACTCCATGTAGCGACATGTGTATGGGAATTGGGGCTCGAATGTTAGTAAAATCACTGTCAAAATTGGCAAACAAGAACTGGAAAAAATCAAGAAAAATAAAATAGTCCCTATCTGAGATCCTCAAGCTAGATCTGCATGTGGATCTTTGTAGCTCTGCTCGTGGATATGCCAAGATCCACGCGGGGAACTTGCAAGTTCCATGCATGGAACTTGGCAAAAATTCTAGGTGGGAAACTGGGGTCTACTTGAGTTTTGTGTTGATTCAGGAGATCCGCGTTGACTCCCAGATCTACGCATGCATCCAGTCGCACTGAAAAAATAATTAAATGCTATTTACTGTGTCTGACACATGTCAAATAGATCCATGCATGGATCTTATCAGATCTGCACATGGAACTACCTCGGGATCTACACGTGGATCTTTCAAATGGTTTGGGTGGGAAAGAAGTAGGTAGACCAAGGTCTGCGGTGTGTGTGTACATCGATACCACTGTGCGTGCCAGTACTCCCACCCGCAAGACCAACAGGAGGTGTTCCACCACTGCAGGGGTACGGTCATCTAGGACATGGGGATCCATTGGCATCTTACGGGCCCCCACTAATATATTATCCACTGTACTATCCATACTCCCCACAAGCTGTGAAATTGCCAACACTCACAAGAGCTTTTGAGGCTCTTGGAAGGGGTGTAGAAGCTTTAGGTCGAGGAGTGGTTGCCACAGCCCCCCACCCCCACAAAGAACCTATCCATAAAGTTAGACTGCATAACGTAGCGAACTTGGTACAAAAGTACTCAGGGGAAGGTGATCCAATCTTCCATGTGGAACAATTTGAGCAAGTATGTACCACCTTTGGAGATCTTGATGATCTTACCAAGATTGGGGCATTTGGGCTCACCATGGAAAGCAAAGAAGGGTGATAGTTCAGAGCCCTTAGCCTTGCCAAGCTAATCACCTTCATTGCCGTAAAATGAGCTTTCATTGTTGTAAGGGTAGGTAAAGGAAAAAATAAGATCGTGATCCAAGAAGGATCGGATGAGGATACCGTTACCATATTGACACATGCATCAAGCAATAAGTCCTCAGCAGGAGACCCTATGGATCTCCTAACCCCATGTGAGACTCAACAAAGGGCTAAAAGGGCACCTAGACTATCAACACTTAAGGGATTTGGTGAGTACCCTAACCCTCTAATTGAGAAACAAAGGTTGATCGATGCTCAAGAACTCTTATGCGAATGCCAAGAGAAGTTTGAGCGGTGATTATGCGAACATAGGGGACCAGACAGAGTCCATCCCCTGACGGTCAATCCATTCCCTCTCCCAAAACCAATCCAAATACCGCAAAGGGTAGAGGAGGAGGAAGAGGAACCAAACCTGTTCGATGTTGTACCCCCCCTAGAACCTACGAGATTGGAGCCAAGTCTCCACAACTCGGTAACATCACAGGTAAACCTAGAGCCTCGGGAAGACCAAGCTCAAGAAGAAGAAGTTGATGGGTAAGCTATTTGATGAAGATCTCGTAGTACCCAAGATAGGGATGGAGGGCAATATGTCCTTCTACTACTTTGATGAGCGGGAATCACAAGGAATGGGCCAAGCAGGACCCAGGGACATCGCAGGTCTTACTTCCTTCTTGTCCACTGAGGTAAAGATGCCCATATCCACATTGTTGCAAGGATGTCTGGCCCTTTCGAGATACCTCTCCAACTAGATGAATGGGCGGCTTCCTACACCAATAGGCTAGGGCCAAGCCAAGCAATCTCCAAAGCCAACCCCATCTTTGCACAATGATGGTACCCAGTCGGAAGGGAAACCTCTTCCTAAGGTGCCATTTAACAAGTTAGGTCACTAATTTGAGGGTGACGACACTAACTTTGTGATACATGCCTCCTACCATAACCATAAATCTACAACAATTCTAGATGGAGGGGCAGGAGTAAGCCTTAACACCATGCGATGTTGGAAAGCCTAGGGAAAGCCTGAAATTCAACTGACCAACCTACTAGTCAAGCTAGCAGATGGGGCGATGGCAAAGCCACTAGGCATGGTGAAAGATATACGCATTACCACCTTTTGCATGTCCTTTAGGCATTCGTTTGTCCCAATGGACTTCCACAAGCAAGCAGATTCCTTCGATGTCATCTTAGGATGCTTGTTCATGTGACTCTCCCGACTCATCCATGATTGGTCTACCAATGGCATTTATCTAAGGCAGGGAGAGGAAGTCATAGAGGTAGACTTGACCAAATGGAAAGCCCTCTCTATAAGAGGAGGTCTATTTGTAGATGGGTCGGCTACCACTGAAAGAACTACTTCCTTAAACATGATCCATCCTTACATGAGTATAGGAAGCAGAGAGGTTAGAGATCCAAGCTATGCACCACTTCCAAAGCCCGAAGACTCTGAGAATTGGATGCATTTGCTAGCCATTCTCAACCTCCCACAAGGCGAGGGCACATAGAGGTTGGCAATAGAGGATGAAATGTCCAATGCCACCACCACCTATGTAAACATGATTCGACTAGTAGACCCAACTTCAGGAACAATTAGAGTCCAGTTGTATTTTGAGTGGCTTGACTATGTCGAAGCTACTGATGCCCACCAAGAGTTCACTCCAGAATGGGGTTCCCATTTGAGTAGCATCATGACACCAATTGGCTACACGGAGACCATCACGGGAGATGAACCCAAGAAGAATCGAAAGCAAAAGGTTGTAGAGGCCAAGAAGAAGGAAAAGCTTGAGACTCTAAAGAAGATGAAAGTGCTGAATCTTGAGGAAGTGGAGAAAGAAGACCTCTGAAAGGTCCCAACCCAAAAAGATGCATTTACTAGACTTAGGATCTAGCTTCTTCCAAAACTCTTTTGGCACATGTGCATATGCCTCACATCCAAATATATGCAAATGAGAGTAAGAGGGCTTCTTCCCACTCCATGCCTCTTCAAGAATACCACTATCCAAACTCTTACTAAGTGATCTATTGATCACATGCACTGCAATCTTCATTGCCTCAGCGCAAAAACCACTAGAAAGACTTGCATTGGAAAGCATACATTGAAACCTTTCCTCAATGGTGCAGCTCGTCTTTTTTGCAACTGAAATTTTCTCTGAAGTATACAAGGGGACGTGAGCTCCCTCTTGATCCCACGTGCATCATAGAAATGATGAAAGTCATGAGAGAGATACTGTCCACCATTGTTACCATGTAGGCATGGGACCACATACGTCTGAATGCACTGTATGCGGTACGCAAGCTCTGCCACTACCTCCGGGCCAACAAATTCATGTTCTTCGTGGATCATTAGGCCGTGTTATATTTAGTGAACAAACCATGCATGACAGGATGCATTACGAGGTGGATGCTCATCCTCCTAGAGTTTGACTTCACTGTCGCAATGCAAAAAGGATCACAACATGTCCTAGCTGACCACTTGTTGCCAGTACCTAACGGAGAACCACCCACAGGAGTTGATGATGATCTTCTCGATGCCCCCCTCTTTCAACTGGACTTAGGGCAGAAGAGATCAGCCATTATCTTGCCAATGGACTCCCAGAGGACCGACCCCTAAACAAAGAGAGGGCTCGCAAACTTTTGAAGGATGCAACCCTGTATTAGCTCATAGTCGATAAACTCTATAAACAAGGAAAGGATGGCAGATTGTGAAGGTGTTTTCGAGAGAAGGAATTCGTGGATGTGCTTGAACAAGCTCATTCAAGAATGGTAGGAGGACACTTTGTTGTCGAGACAATAGCACGCAAGGTGCTACAAGCTAAACTTTAGTGGCCATCACTTCTTATGGATGCTGCCGAGTTTGTCAAAGGATGTTATGAATGTCAAAGGACCCTCATTTTGCAACAAAAGGACCGCATGCCTTTGATAGGAGTCATGGCAGATCAACCCTTTGAGAAGTGGGGTAATGATTTTGTCGGACCAATTAGCCCCACTGCCAAGTATACACAGGCACGCTATATCATTGTAGCAATGGACTGCTGCACTAAATGGGCAAAGGCGAGGGCCACAAGGAGAAATGATGCTCGCTCCATAGCTAAATTCTTGTACGAGCAAGTCATATCTAGATTTGGGTGTCCCTTAGTAATCATTAGTGATCGCGGCACGCAGTTCGTCAATGAAGTAATAGCTATCTTGCTATCGGAATTCCTTGTTATACACCATAAATCCACACCATACTACCCCCAAGCCAATGGCCGAGCTGAGAGAAGCAACAAAACCCTAATTATAATCATGATGAGGACGATAGATTGAGACATAAATGATTAGGAACACAAGCTTACAACAGCCTTGTGGGCATATTGAATGGCCTACAAAGTAGCCACCAATAGCCCCCTTTCAGCATCACCTATGGCCTAAAGGCAGTAATGCCTATGGAATTTCTAGTGCCAAGCATCAGGGTTGCAATCAAGGAGAGACTTCCTAGCAATGCTCTTGCCAAATGCCTAATAAACTTGGAGAAGTTAGACAAGGCACAATTAAGGTGTTCATGGAATGATGGTTGAAAAATTACGGTGCAAGGAGTGGTTTGACAACAATCTTAAATCCAAGGACCTTTATGAAGGTGATCTAGCACTTTTATTCAGCATATGCAACACCAAGCGAAACCAAAGACAACATGGGTGTGGTACCCTAAGGCCCCACAGTCTAACACGAAGTCTAACACGACAACGGTGATAGCCACACAAGAACCTATCATGCCACCAAGGAGACAATGGAGGCCCAAGGCCATCTAGATGCGACACAAGGAAGAGGTCCAAGGGATAGCAACACAAGAACCTATCCCCTTGGACAAAAAGGCAACACGACGGCAGACAATTGAAGCAGTCCATGGGATAGCACCACAAGAGCCTATCTCCCTGGACAACAAAATTGCCCATGAAGGTCACACGGAGAATACCAGGAGGATAGACCCACAAGAACCTATCCTCCTGAAGAACAAACCCAAGGGAAAGTCTGCAAAAACCTACCCCCTTGCGTCTTGATACGACATGAACTTGTACCAGTGAAGAGGTTCTAGGGATAGCAACACAAGAACCTATCCCCTGGAACAAAAAGATAAAGCAAGCCATTGCAACCGTCTACAAATATTCATTCGATGGGAAAGTACCACAAAAACCTTCCTCATTCTTTCTCGAGCTGCTCGCGCTACCAGGAAAGGCCTGCCACAAGTGGACACACAAGAACCCACTTGGGGCCAATCATGATAGGCCAACAACCCACAACATGGAGAGTTCAGGAAGTCACACAAGGAACCATCTCGCAAGGGATGGCATCACAAGAACCTACCTTGGACCAATGCCACCTCTCCATGGAGTCAAAGCGGCCATGGACGTTGTCACACCTACTCGAAGAACCACAAGAACCCACCTCGTAAGGGGTGGAACCACAAGACAAAGCTACCTCTTGATGACATCCACACACTTGTCAGCAAGCACAAGGACAAAGTCATGGCAAAGATGCAGCAATGCTCCAAATGGTTAGCCAACGCGCTCCAAGCCTGCCACTCACCCAAGTAAGTGAGTGACTCGTCGTTGTAGCATAGTGGTGAGTATGGTGCAAACATCATGCCATTTTTAGCACCAACACCACATACCATGCACTATGGCATGCACAATGAAGAGATTGTGGGGGGAGTACACACAAGAACCTTGCCCCCGTGGTAAAAAGATGACAACGGTCATGAAGAGACCACGGGGGTAGCCACCTCCATGGTAAAAAGAAACCACACAGCAGGCGGCCCGACACAGTCAACCGAAGAGACCAAGGGGGCAACGCATATAATAACCTCATCCCCTTGGTGAAAAGACTCCATTGACGCAGATCGGCCCTCGAGACACCCCTAGCCCTTGTCATTTCATCAAAAAATCCAAAAATAGGGTAGAAACTAGGCCAACTGTCAGAACTACAAAGTCGATGGGGAAGAACAAAGTCAACAGGGAACAGCCGAGATCCATGTGTGGATCTCAGCAAGATCCTCGCATAGATCTCATGAGATCTAGGTGTGGATCTCCAAACTTCTATGTGCGGATCTTCCCAGATCCCCACGTAGATCCCAACGAGATCCATGCATGGATCTCACATTCCACATGCGGATCTGAAAAGTCCACGCAGATCTCCGACTGGTCAATGATGAAGTTCCAAAAAAGTCCACGGGGATCTCACCGGCCAAATGGGAATTTGCCCAAAAAAAGTCAATGTGGATCTTGGTAGATCAACGGGGAATATTGGTTTCTTGAAAGTCAACGAGAAAGACCATAAAGTCAACGTGGAAGACCAAATAGTCAATGGGAAACTCCCAAAAGTCAACAGTGATCTCGATTTGGTCAACGGGAAACTCATAGTGAGGATGCAAATCCACTCGCGGATCTTGCGAGATCCACGCTCAGATCTCGCACTTACCCTATATAAGGAACAACAGGTTTTTCCAGAATTCACAAACAGTAACGAACCCTTGTTGAAATTTTCCAAGAATTAAAAGACATTCACAATCACACCCAAAACCCCCCAAAATCCACCTACCAGTTACCATGGAACCACCCATCGGTGATACCCCAGAGGTCCCGCTCACAATGGATGAAATAGATTGGATACTATCAAAGAGCACAAGGCACCAGAAATGCCACCATCCCTCACCTAGACAGCCAGCACCGCTACTCACCCCATGGTCCCAAAGGTCCCAGCATGGAGGAAGCAATCGGACCCCATTACAGAAGCATCAAGATCACGTGTTTCATGCGACACACTTACTTAGAGATGTGCCAGAATTCCATACATAACACTTTGCAAACAAGACCCTGATATCACCATTGGGACTCGATTAGATGCAGGCACTTAAGGCCCATATAGTCCATAGTTCATTCTGCTTCTACCCAAATTTGGATTTTTGATTCACATATCATACGGTGGAAGCATATGAAGCTTTTCAAGATCTGAAAGTTGTCCCTAGGGTTGTCGGTCTTGAAAATTTTCATCCCTTCTCCCTAGATGTCACAATCTTTCGAGGGTGATAGAGTTCGTGGACAACTATAGGCCAGCCACCCACAGCGGTTACTGATGCAAATAACACTGCCATGCAGGAGTTGGCTTTCTCCAAACAAGCAGTTTAGTAGGCCCTCCAGCTCCCCGACTCCTCAAGCAAGCATGTGTAGATTCGGAATGTGCACAAGATAGAGAACCATAGGTTCCCAATAATTCGGCAAAGCATAAGAATGGTATATCCTTTGAAGCCATAGGGGATCTGGCTTTACAGAAAGCCACAAGAGTGATATCAGTGCTCCTCAGAGTCAAATATGTGGACCATCACTCGATCATCCTTCTAGGGCACCTAGCCAAATTATGTTAGCCAACCCACTTCTCCACAAACTGGGTAGACCACCTCTTCCATGAGATAGACAATCAGTGTCAACACCATAACCAAGGGAATGGTAACCCCATGACCTTGACTATGGTCATTTACCACCTTAGTGGAATGGTTCCCGAACCAAACCCCCTTGGGTTGGTTACAGCAGTCTTGCAATCCTCACCTTTGATTCAACGAGACCCCAAGAGATGCAAACTAGAGCAAGAGGCCCAGTCTTCCCAGAAGCAACCTGACACAGAACAGGTAGACCATTGGCCACATTCTTGATTCAACCCAAGGTGCATCAACCCAGACACGGCTACCCCCCGCCTCTGGCACCCCATCCACAAAACATGAAAGAGCGATAGTGACACTCTGATATCTTGATAAGGGCAAAGGACAACAACATAGCATGCCACCACCACCTCCACCACCCACCCCTTCTAACCCTCTTGCGACCCAACTCACCCAAATTCTTAACACCTTTGCCTAGAACCCTTCCAGGATGGACAATGTACAAGAATTGTTGCTGCAAGTAACATAGCAATATCCATTACCGCTAGAGCCTCATACACAAGCCAAAGATACATGGTCCAGGAGGAAAAGATTGCAGTAGATGCAATAGTAAAGGACAGGGATGAGGCCACAACTTTACTCCTCCATACCCAAGAGGATAAGGAGAGAGTAATTATGGACAATGAGGATCTTCGTAAAGAGGTGGCAAAGATTCAAGCCCAGAAAGAGCGATACAAATACAGACAAAAGCAACAGATGCAGCAACAATATACTGATCACCTCCAGTCCTTAGAGGAGCATTTGCAGAGGCAGCACCAACAACACCTAGAGGCCATGGAAAAGGCCATCTAGGACACCAAAGAGCAGCAAGTGGTGGAGATGGAGAAAATCTGATAGCAAGCCACCATTGCTCTCACCCTTTTGAAGCAGAGAGATGAGCAGATAGCAAAGCTATCCAAAGAGTTGTAGGAAGCTTGGCAAGCCCCCGCACCCATCCAATCCATTGACCCCACCATCGAACAATGGCTAGACCACATCACCACCACCTCCACCCAACTCTCACACCTCACCTTCGCCACCCGCACACCCCATGACACCCTCCTAATGCACACACATGCCCTTCACTTATCACCTCCCCCATCACATCGACACAAACCTCCCCATCCCCCCACCAATTTTCCACCCTCCTTGACAAACTCGACATTACCACCCACCCCTACATCACAATGTTGATTTTTGCCTCCAACCTCACCCCTCAGCAGCCCACAAGAATCTACAAACTCCCAATGCACCCTTTGGTATTGAATTTTTTGGGATGGGTAAATGTTCTAGGAAGTTCTCACATTTTTTACGAGGGCCAGGATTTTATCGAACTCATCAAACCCGATGAATTGCCGCCCTACCCCATCTAATCAGATTCTGTGGTCAAAGGTCTCAGCTGGTTGGATGAGGAGGGACATCATTAGGCAAAAAAGGTCCTCGTGCACTTACATAAAAACCACTCTTCCCTCTACCACCCTAGCGGCATTATCACCCTCTTTAATAGGGTACAACGGCAGCTATAACATATTCAAAATACACTAATTTTGTGATTTTGACACAATGCATGTGGCCTATCATGAAAACCTCACAGACGAGGAGTGGAAGATCGAGTAAGATGATTTTGCAATCAATTATGATTCCGTTCAAAGCCACTATGATTCCTCCGATAAGTCACCCAATGCTAAGGATCCCTCCCCACCATCCTCTCCCCAAGCCCCTACACCACCACCACCACCTCCTCTTCCCCCACCACCACCCCTTGCACCCACCAACCCCAATGCACCAAGCACCTCACAACCACCTTCTTCCAATGCACACACGGATGCATCCCCTCATAACACATCCACCCCACCTATCAGTACCACCACCACACCCCACCCCTCTCACTAACCTTCTTTCCCCTCCATCTCCCACACAGGCTGAAGCCAAAGAGCAGAACTTGCCACCGCCATTCTCATTTACAGAGGATGACTAGAGCCGCAACCTCCTTACCTATCAGATGCAAATGGACATCACGGGGTATGCTCATTTGAAGCCCCTTTTTCAACAACCCTGGTGATGCTCCCCCAAGACTTCATGACATTGAAACTCAACTCTAGAGAGGACAAGTTCGATGCTTAGAAAGCCAAGCACCCCTTGCATACTTGCGGACGTGCCTAGCCCCTCAATCCTAATGTGTCTCCCCTCACGTGAGCTACCTTGGGCCTATAACCCAAGTGGAGGGTACCATACTTGCTGAACCGCACTGCTGGTACATTTACTGCAACGAACCAACATCTGTCTGGGTTTATCCATTCTACTTCTCGATCAAGTGCCGTTGGCCATGGAAAACCTTCAGGGAAATCTAGAGCAAAGACACTGAAGTACGATGGAATTATCCATACTTCACTAGTCTCGTAGGAAAGCCATCGACACTAAAGAAGCTTTTTGCACCCCCTACATGAGTTTTGTATGGATTTTAGCAAGGTACCAGATTCGGCCATCAAGGGCACAATCCACTTCTTCAAGCTCATTATTACCCTGCTCCAGGAAGTTCCAATCAGCAAGGAAGAGCAAGAAGTCAAGGTCACCACCCCCATTATCTTCGACCTCAACAGAGGTTCGAACCTTCGGCAGGTGACCCGCTTGTACTATAGAGTAAGCAATCTCCCCTCCGACGACATGGGCACCTTCAAATATATGTTCTCACATCTCTTTTGGAGACCCTATTATGTATTTTGCCACACCCTAGCCTACTGACACGCCGGGAGATCATCGAATGGATGGAGAAGGCAAATGCTTTGTGCTACACCAACTGATCTTTACCAATGCCACTCCTCCACAGATCCAAGGGACTAGATCTACATCAGGTTGGGGAGCATGTTAATTATTTTGTCAAGGTTAACAGAGCTAGTGGGGCCTGCCACATTTTTGTACCATTTTTTTGTATATAGCGGAAGCCCATTTAATTGAAATGAGAGGAGGGAAGTAGAGAGCCTTGTATATGTTGTTCTCGATACTACTAGGAAGAGGTCGCACCAATCAAATCTCAGTTTGGGTATCATTTGACCAAGCTAAAGAATTAGGTCTAGTAGTGGAAGTTAGAGTTAGACCATCCCTTTGAAAAAGGTCTTGTATAAAAGCCAAGTCTTTTGACTTTGGTCTTCATTCTCATTTGCAAGGAATACAAGCTCTCCATTTCCCTCCCACTCCCTTGTGTTGTGAGTTGGTCTTTATTTGCTTATTTCTGTTACTACCTGCTCGTTGTGGCTGCGTTATGTGTTCCCCCTTCCCCTTCACCCCGCTCTCGTGTACCTTCTCCTCCCTTCCCCCCCTTTCCCTTCCCTTTCCCTTTCTTGCAGAGCATCGAGCTGACAAGGAAGAAGATTGCAAATTGAAGAACCAACAAGTCAACTACGTGGAGTCATCATCAAGCCATGAGCAGAATGATAGGAACAACATGTATTGTGAAACAAAAACCTTGCCAACCTTGCCTATATTTTGTAAATCAAACTTGACCACCTGAGAGTAGCTATGAAAGCCCCCAGGGGAGGTATTGACATGTAAAAGCCACACTTGACCACCTTAAGTAGCAGGCTTGCACTAAGGGGAGGTGATGGAATGTAACTCACATCTGACCACCTTGCAGTAGCCAAAGAATTATGGCACCAAGGGGAGGTGTTGAGAGTTGTGGTGCCATGAGCACATGTAGAGCAAAGGTATGAGTAAAGGGAAAGCTGCCACATGGCATGGAGGAGATATCCCACATGTGCGCAAGCAAATGGATGTAAGTACCCTCACCTATAAAAGGGAGGTTCATTTGAAGTAATATCAATCAAGCACTTAGCACTATCTCAAGATTCTCTTTATGAGTCCAAGCTAATCTATCTTGGAACCTAATTGACTTGAGATACATGTCATGAGCACTCTCTTCATCATGTTTCCACATAGGTTCCATCCACCTTAGAGTGCTCCATAGATCCTAAGGCACACATGTTCCGTCAATTCCAACATTATCTTCTTTGCTAGACTCGCGTGATGAAGAAGTGTAACACTAATGTCGTCGTTAAGTTCCTTGATGACGTCTCTTCTTGTTGCGGTGACTACTCTTACATCTTTCACTGTCACTGGCCGTGGAGTCCGATGCTTCATCACTTTCACGTTCATCTTCATCATGAACTCGCCTACGCCGTTGGGTAACTTCAGTAAGTTCGCGTACTACTTGAGTTGCATGTTCTTCATTAGCCCTGTGTGTATCACACATAGTTTGGATATACTCAAGTTCCTACTCGAGGTCTTGTGCGTGTAGTCTCCATACATCGACTGATTCCGTTGGAGAGATAGGTTCCTCATGCATGCGGTTCATGAGAGTGCTCTCAACGGAAGCAAGAACGGAAGAAGGAGAGAGAGAGAGAGAGACAGAGAGCCACACAAGTTTTGGTGGGTGCAGAACCACCCTAATCTTCTTTTTCATTCATTTATATATGTGTTTGAGTATTGTACATAACCGGGGTTAAGGCACAGTGACCTTTAACCCCCACAACCTCCCACTTAAAGGACAATGTGCCTTTAAGGGAGAACAACCAGTGAGCATACTATCCAATGCCCATCAATACACGACAATACTCAAACCGCTGACTAGGTAGACTCTTCGTCAGCATATCTGCAGGGTTATCATCTGTATGAACCTTGACAAGCTCTATGCGCTTGTCCTCAAGTACCTCCCTGATGAAATGGTACCTGACCTCAATGTGTTTGGTCTTTGCATGAAAGACCGGATTCCGTGCTAGCTGAATAGCACTCATGGAATCACTATGCAATGTCGGTACACCTGTATGAATCCCCAAATCTCCCACTAGCCGATCAAGCCATATAGCCTCCTTGCAACCCTCTGTGGCTGCAACATACTCAGCCTCCTCTGTGGTAGACAAAGCCACGCACTTCTGTGCACGAGACATCCATGACACTGCACCACCTGCAAAGGTGAACACATAACCAGAAGTGGATCTCCTACTATCCACATGCCCTGCATAGTCTGAATCTGTGTACCCAAGTACACGCATGTCTCCTTTACCAAAGCAAATGCACATCTCCTTGGTACCCTTCATGTACCTCATGATGCACTTAACTGCCTCCCAATGCCTCTTTCCTGGATTAGCCATATACCGGCTAACAACTCCCACTGCAAATGCAATGTCTGGTCTAGTAGCTATCATAGCATACATAAGACTCCTAACTGCTGATGCATAAGGAACCTTGGCCATCGTGGCCCTTTCCTCATCTGATTTGGGACTATCTGTGTGACTCAGTTTCACATATGGAGGCAATGGAGTACTCACTGCCTTCCCCCCCTCCATATTGAAACGCTGCAATACTTTTGTAACATACTCTTTTTGTGAAAGCCAAAGGAGTTTCCTACTCCGATCACGCGTGATGCGCATACCAAGAATATGACCTGCAAGTCCCAAATCCTTCATATCAAAGGCCTCATGCAACTTGGCCTTTAATGCATCTAGCTCATAAGTATTCTTGCTAGCCAATAGCATATCATCCACATATAGTGCCAGGATTATCAGGCTATTATCCTTAGCCCTTTTAGTGTAGAGGCAGTGATCAATTTCACTCCTTCTAAAACCCTGGGACCGAATGAAAGCATCGAACTTTTGATACCATTCTCTAGGTGCTTGCTTAAGTCCATAGAGACTCTTTTTCAGCTTGCAAACTAAATGCTCTTTGCCCTTTTCTTCAAAGCCTTCCGGCTGCACCATGTAAATGTCCTCATGCAAATCCCCATGCAAGAAAGCTGTCTTGACATCCATTTGCATAAGCTCCATATCCTCTACTGCCACTAGTCCAAGCATGCATCTAAGTGTGGTCATCTTCACAACTGGAGAGAATATCTCATCAAAGTCCACACCCTTCTCTTGCTTGAACCCTTTAGCAACCAAACGGGCCTTGTACCTAGGCACATCATCACCTGTGACCTTCACGGGCTTGCTCTTATATAGCCACCACAGCGTGGTCGGTTAGGTCTAGTCGGGTGCCCGACCCAGTCGGCCCAGAACGGCCACCTGGTGGTCGGTCAAGAACTAGGCCCCCGACCACCCGTTACGATGGTGGCACAGAATAGAGCAACTAAACTACAGTATCCGTTCGGCCCAAAGCCATCCGGGATCATCTGAGGCCCCAAACAAGCCCCGCAACCCAAGAGTGGGTTGCCTCAGGAAATGCTCCATTTACCCTTAGTGCGGTCAGTCATGGGATGCCTTCCTGCACTTGCGTGTAGCCTAGTTGGTAGTGTACCAACTCTATCTAAAGCCGTCCAGCCATCAGGCCACACATGGCCCCCATCTGGTGTCTAAACCAGGACCTACCGAATGACCTAGCCACTTAGATGCCTTCTCCTCATATGGGGGGCTCACAAGTAGAGTTAGCTGGTTACCGCCTAGTTACATGAGAGTGAAGCATTGATATCTAACACCCCCTCTCAATGTCCACCTTGAAGTGAACTACTTTTTTGGCCCAACGCCGAGTCGATGAAGATGTCTCTCCAGCAACTCTCTTCCAAGAGCATTTGTGAAGATGTCCGCAGCATTCTCTGTAGTCGAACAGTACACCAAGTTGAACTCTCCATCCATGATGAGCTCACGCACAAAGTGATACTGAATCTCAATGTGTTTTGTGCAAGCGTGGAAAACATGGTTCTTTGCAATTGTCATGCAACTTAGATTATCACACAATAGCTGTGTAGGGTCGCTCTGCGATGTACCCATGTCTCCCAAAATCCTCCTCAACCATACTGCCTCGTAGGAAGCAAAGCACGCTGATTTGTACTCAGTCTTGGTAGAGAAAGGTGGATTTCAGATCCATCTAAAACACGGGTCAACTTTCCTATGCTACTAAGGCCAAAACACTACGAATTGTGGTAAGTCTAGCTGTGGGAGCAAAGGTATCTTGATAATCAAAACCATGTACCTATGCAAAACCCTTCGTCACGAGACTTGTACTTGGTCTTGTAAACCCACTTGGTGCTGATTACCTTACGCTTTGGTGGTCGATCCACAAGGTCCCAAGTGTTGTTCTTCATTATGAAACCATACTCCGACTGCATAGCCTCCATCCACTAATGGTCCCCTTCTGCCTGTGTAAGACATTTGGGTTCTTCGGCACAGATCACTTCCATCATCAATGCATAGTTGACTAGGTGTTCCTATGCTCTTCGTTGCTCCTCTAGTCTCTTAGACTGGCGGTGTTCAGATTGTTCCTCCTCAATAGTTGGAGGTTCTCTGCTGTCCAAAAGCTGCTTTATCCACTTCGGGAATGGCCGTTGCCGTTGTGGTTCCGCAGGCTTGTCATCTTCTTTATCTTCATCTTCATTCCTCCCAAGCACCATTGGGGGATGTCGGTCTGCTTTGGGTGGGTGTATTGGATGAATATCCTCGTCCTGGTTGTCTGGGAAGGAAGCCTCCTCCTCCAATTGATGCGGCCATTCATTGAAAACCACATCGTGACTCACTATTACCTTCTTGGTAACAGGATTATAGAGGCGGTAACCCTTTGCCTCTTCACTGTATCCCAAGAAAATACATTTCCTACTCTTTGGACCCCACTTGGTCCTATTGGCATCAGGGACATGCACAAAACATTCACAGCCAAAGATTCTAAAATGTGCAACTGAAGGTTTCTTAACAGAGAAGGCATGTAGTGGAGTCATCCCTTTCACAGCCTTTGTGTAGCTACGATTCAAGATGTAAACTGCAGTGTTACATGCTTCAGCCCAGAAACTCTTTGGTAAATCTTTTCCTTTCATCATACTTCTAGCCATTTCGCCGATGACACGCATCTTGCATTCAGCTACTCCATTTTCTTCAGGTGTATGTGGGGGAGGTTTCTGACTCTTGATTCCATGACTTTTGCAATAACTATCGAATTCACCTGATGTGAACTCACCACCTCTGTCTGATCTTACCATCTTCAACTTCCACCCTGATTCATTCTCGACCATTGCATGCCATTCTTTGATTTTTCCAAGACTCTTGGTCCTTCGTCTTCAGGAAGTATATCCATACCCTTCTACTATAGTCGTCGATCAGTGACATGAAGTAGTAGGATCCACCCAAAGCTTTTGTTTCCATCTTCCCGCAAAGGTCCATGTGAACAAGCTCTAGAGGAGCCTTTGCTCTGCTAGCCTTTTTGGGAAAGGGTCGCCGATGCTGCTTGCCATCATACAAGCTTCACATACATCTGGCAAATTTGTAATTTCTTGCAGGTCTGCAATCATACCAGTTTTGTGCATCTCTTTCAAAGAAGCAAGGTTTAGATGACCAAACCTCTCATGCCACAGCTTACTAGTGCTCACATCAGCTCGAGCACTGAAAGCTGAGAGTTCTTAAACATAGTTGCGCCGTGAACCTTTTTCGATGACCTTCCCTTGAGGATCCAAGATCTCTGTGCCATTCTTGTCAAAGTGAACTTTGAGGTCCCAATCCATAATCGCAGAAATGGACAACAAGTTCCTCCTGATGTCGGGCACATAAAGAACATCAGACAACTGCTTTACAACTCCATTTGACTTGAGAGCTATCGTACCTTTTCCTTTGGCTGGACACTTTGCATCATTGCTGACTGCTACCAGGATGTCATTCTCTACCGGCTGTAGAGAGGTATACCAGTCCTTACGATTGGTCATGTGGCATGATGCACCACTATCAATGATCCACAAATCATCCGCAGGTACCTGAGCTGCTTTCGTGCAAATCTCCTCAATCGCAACGAACAACTCTATCGGTACTTCCTGTGCACTGTTGCCGGACTCTCTCTTTACATCGTTCTTCTCATCTGCAAGCTTCTTCCGAGACTCATTTTGCTTGTGCCCTACTTTATTGCAATAGAATCACTTGATCTTCTTCTTCCTCTTTTTATCCTCTGAAAAATATGGGTTACCAGAGTCCTTACCCTTACCTTTCTTTGTTCCAGCCCAAAAAATTGAATCTTTCTTGTTCCTCGTATTTTGACGCATCTCTTCCTCTAGAAGCATGGCACTGAAATCCTCGAAGTTGAGGGGTGGATTTCTGTTCTGCATAATCAGTGTTGTAACAAGGCCATCGTAATTAGGCAGGAGAATGCGTATGCACCTTCGTGCTAGATCCTCGCTTGTGATGGTGATGCCAATCGTAGTCAGTTGGTCGCACAGGTTTTTCATCCTTGTGATGAAATTTTCTGCATTTTCAGAATCCCATAGTCGCTCGTTCACGAGTTGGTTCTCCAGATTCCGGATCCACATCTGATTCGTGGTCTCGTATTGGTTTTTCAAGATCGTCCATGCCTCCTCTACTATGGTGACATGTTGAATCAATGCCATGACCGAATCGCTCACACTGCAGACAATAGAACACAGTGCATCTGCATCTCTTCTTGTCCACACTTGAATCTCTGCCGTGGTTGGTGCTATATGTTGCCCTGCGGGTCCGGTCTTGCAACCGGCTTCACATCTGCCCCAGTAGCTATATCCTAGAGCTCATATGTTCTCAGGATTGCCTTCATTTTGAACTTCTAGAGTGGGTAATTTGAGCCATCCAACTTTCCTCTTTCATCGAATGGTGGGATACAAAGTCGTGCAGGTTGAGCCATCTCTCACAATCTATTCGCAAACAGAAACACAGTACCAAATCTTCTTGCTAGAGCCCAGGATCTGATACCATGTAAGAAAACAATAAACGTCTGTGCTCAACAAATAGCAAGATCTCGTATGCAAGAGAGACAAACTGATAGTATGGAGAATCAAAAAATGATTACTGTAAACTCGATACAATAGATGGCGGTGCCTCCCAGCCATGTGCTCCAATTGAGGGAGCTTCGATGGCATGCTGGAAATAGTGGAGAACGGAGGCTGTATGCTGAAGGCTCAGGGTCTCTGTAGCTTGTGTTGATATTGGGCTTTAACGGGCATGCTCTTATATAGCCACCACAACGTGGTCGGTTAGGTCTAGTTGGTTGCCCGACCCAGTCGGCCCAGAACGGCTGCCTAGTGGTCGGTCAAGAACTAGGCCCCCGACCACCTGTTAGGACGGTGGCACAGAATAGAGCAACTTACCTATGGTCTCCGTTCAGCCCAAAGCCATCCGAGATCATCTGGGGCCCCAAACGGGCCCCGCAACCCAAGAGTGGGCTGCCTCAGGAAATGCTCCATTTACCCTTACTGCGGTCAATCATGGGATGCCTTCCCACACTTGCATGTAGCCTAGTTGGCAGTTTACCAACTCTATCGAAAGCCGTCCAGCCATCAGGCCACACATGGCCCCCATCTGGTGTCTAAACCAAGACCTACCAGAGGACCTAGCTACTCACATGCCTTCTCCTCATATGGGGGGACTCACAAGTAGAGTTAGCTGGTTACTGCGTAGTTACATGAGAGTGAAGCATTGATATCTAATAGTTGTGTGCTATTTTCAACTAAGTGAAGATAAGCTTAAGCCTCCACATCTTGTGTCTCCTCTCTTGTGTATGTTGCGAACGAAGCTACAATCGAGTCTCCTCCCTCTCTCCCGCATTCTTTACATGGTATCAGAGCTTGGTTCGTGGTGAGGAGCTCAACGAGCAAGTAGAGGTCACGATACCCTGGTAAGAGGATCTGCGCCACCTTTCATTTTGGACGCTGGGGAGCATATCTCTGCAGGTACATAGCCGTGAGTGCAAGGTGCATTGTCACTAATTCGGACACCCCTTCGTGTGAAGCTCGGGTGCATTATCTCAAGAAAAACAAATGGCAAAGCAGTTTATGACTTGTCGAAATCATGGTTTGGGGCCGTTTTGGGGTCCGTTTTGGCATTTCAAAGTTTCTGCAGGCACTCAGGAGAAGTGGTCGTTTTTTACTATGTGTGCTGTATTTTTGCCTATGTGCGATTTGTGACAGAGAGGTTGTTGTGTGACACTGATGCACAGATTCTGAGAAATGTAGCCCAGTTTGGGTTGCTGTGTTTATGCATATTTGTCACTTGAAGTCACTCATGGTTGCTTGCCATTGCCCCTGAGAGGCTGTTTGTAGAAGTTTTGTTGTTTTCCCTTGTGAGGCATATGCTGTGTTTACAAGTTGCTGTTGCAGTTCATGATTTGTAAAACGTCTGAAAATCTGTCTACCATTGTCAGTGAGAAGCTTGACAAGAACAACTTCCAAGCATGGAAGTTCATGATGACAAACTTCCTTATGGGAAAGGGAGTTTGGGAGTACATCAGTGGTGAAACTGCAGAACTAGTCTTGGGTGCTGCTTCCACTCCTGCTGAATTAAAGGCCTTTAAAGAATGGCATGAAAAAGCTAGGAAATTCTTGTATTGGTTGTATTTCAATATTTCAGATTCCATGATTGTGCATATATAGGATGTAGAGATGCCTAAGGAGGCATGGGATACATTGGTGAAGCTGTATAGCACAAATACCAATGCACGAAAGATGCAGCTCAAGCAGGAGTTGCACAATGTGCAAAGGAAAAATCTAAATATAATTGAGAATTCCTTGAAGGTGAAAGGCCTTGTAGATTTCCTTGGCTCCATTGGAGCACCTGTTGATGATTAGGACTTAGTGCCCGTGACCTTGAATGGTCTTGGGAAGGATTATGCATAGTTTCGAACATCCATTGGAGTCTGTGAAACATTTCCTGATTTTCAAGAACTTATTGCTCTCTTGCTGAGTGGAGCAAAGGAATGGTGGTTCAACCACCTCAACTTCTCAAGAGTCTTCTTTCTACTCGAATACAGGTAGAGGCAGGGGTAGAGGAAGAGGCCGTTTTGGTGGCCGCACAAGAAATCAGAACCATCAGCAACAACAGGAAAACCAGTCCTATGGAGGAGGACGTGGTGGTTCTAGAGGTAGGGGGAGCCAAAGAGGCCGTGGTTCATGGCAAAGGAACCCGCAACTAAAGAGAAACACGAAATGCTATTATTGTGGAAAGCTTGGACACAAGGAGAATACATGCTATAAAAAGCAGAGTGACATCAAAAGTGGGAAGTTGTAGCAAAGCAACTATGCGTCAGCAAGCGGGCATGGTGATGACAGAAATGAGCACATTTTTGTGATGCAGCATATGGTCAACTCCATTATAAGAGATGTTGCAGCTTGCAGTGATGTTTGTTATGTTGATTCAGGTGCTTCTAACCACATGTCCACTCATGGCAAGTGGTTTCATGATGTCAAAAATTTGAATAAGCCAGGTTATGTTGAAACAGGTGATGATACTATGCACCCAATTATGCAGGTTGGTAAAGTGCCATTGGCTATGCAGGATGGAAAAACGAAGTACTTGGCAGCGTACTTCATGTTCCAAAAATCAACAAGAACCTGGTTTCAGTTGGCTAGATGGTTGAGCAAGGCCTGCAGGTCAGATTTAATCCTAATGGATGCTTTGTTGAGGACTTGAAAAATAAGTGCCGCTTGGTTGCAAAAGGCAACAAAAATGGCAGAATGTTTACCTTGGATGTTGATATGCCTGAGGTGAAAGCTGCTATGTTTGCACATGGGAGAGGTGTCATTGCAGATATTGAGATATGGCACAAGCGCATAGGGCACATGCATATACAAAGGCTAAAATCTATGCAAACGAAAAACATTGTAGCAGGTTTGCCTAAATTCAGAGTTGAGGGGATGCAAAAGGTATGTGAAGCATGCCAAATGGGCAAGCAAGCTAGACATGCATTTCCCAAAAATGCTAAGGTGAGCAAAAGACCTTTGGCAGTGATCCATTTAGATGTTTGGACTACCAAAGCTGCTTCTATTGGTGGATGCCATTACTATGTGACGTTTATTGATGACTACACTAGGAAGGTGTGGATTTATTTTATGAAGCACAAAAGTGAAGTGTTCAGCCATTTCAAGGCTTTTACGGCCATGGTGGAAAAAGATAAAGGTGTGCATATTAAGGTGCTAAGATCTGATGGAGGGAGAGAGTACTTTTCAGAAGAATTCAGTGAATATCTAAAAGAACAAGGAATTCAAAGGAAGTACTCATGCAAGTCTACCCCTCAGCAGAATGGGGTTGCAGAAAGGAAGAATGGGCATATTGCAAAAGTAGGACGGGCGATCCTAAATGATAAAAATATGCCTGACTATTTTTGGGCAACATGTTTGATAGGAGAGCTGTGTCCATGGGATCCCCCTCAAAGGTGGGGGGGATTATGTACGTGTTTGCGGGATTTTGATCCATCTTCTCTACACTGTCATCCACAAACAACATTGCTGAAGGGTCGAAGTGTCGCCACTCAATGGCAGTCAAGCATTTCCCAAATTTGGTCATCGATCCTTTTCCCTTTGCATGCCCCCCAGGTCTTCGTGCATCGATAACCTATGCAGTACATTTACTCTAGCTGTACTCGAAGACAAAGAAGGGAGTGTGGCTAGTTGCTTTGCGACATTCTATCTTTAGGAGGCCCAACAATGTCTGCAAATTGTCTTCCTGTACCGAGCTCCAGATAGCCACGTCAAACTGTCGCCCCACCTCGAGTAGGAACTCGGCTACACCAGGCCTCAGCAAGACCCAATGATACCCTACCTCGAACGCCTTGACCGGCAAGGCACCCTGACTCTTCAGCCTCCTATGCAGTAACACCCCATTCAAATTAAAAATCACCAACTTTCTCAAAGCTAAGGGCAACTGTTCACAACCATAAGCTCGATGAGAGTACATAAGAAATATATTGCATAGATGGAAAACCATACTGTACATAATCAAATTTCATCAAAGATTGATGCACATGTGACAATTTTGAATCCATACCTTTCCTCTTACAAATAGCGCCTTAGCATGCGATCTAACAAGACATAGGACTCTACGCCCCTCCTGCACTGCGGATTCTGCCAAATCCCCACACCCTGCATTGCAATCAAGGAGTGTGTCCCCATGTTCTGAGAAGGTCTGTAACAACCTCGTCCAAAACTGACACCCACGTTGCATGCCACCTAATAGAACACCCAAAAATCATTACAAGACCTCTTGTGTTTTGAATTATAGTAAAGCCACTACACAATTGCCAAGCAATACCTCGCACAGGCCTGTTGTCCCCATGGCGCACCCACTCTATGGTGCTGATACTGTCCTCCACGAAGTCATCCAAGGGGGTGAACCTGTAATGCACATGTGCACGCATGTATACCAATACTTGCATTACGTGGACGTGCATATAACACATACACAAACAAATCATAACATTTGCAACTAGCATACACACCACAATAAGCCCTTTCGTATTCTCCTCTCATGAATAGAGCACATACCTCTCTGTTCTACCCCACATATATTGGTGTCTCAGAGTGTATGGTCTGTTCACAATATAATCCCTATTGTAAACATCCTTTTGTTTCACGCAAGTGCTCATCATCCATGAAGTGTTTCAAAAGGCTAAACATTGATGTCGGTGTCCCTATGAATATAAAAACACCTTTATCTGCAAGCACTCGATCACCAAGATGAAATGCATTGCCAAAAAATTGCTTTTCTTTTGGTCCATTATTTAGCACTTTAATTGATTTTTTAATTAATTATTTTAAAAACATAAAATTAATCTAAGCTAAAAAGCTGAAAATTAAGCTTCTTAATTAAAAACAATTATTCATAATTTTTAAAAAAATGATTATTTTATGTTAATTTAATTTCGATTAGTTTTTTTTTCATTTACTTAACACTTTAATTAATTCTTCAAAAAACACAACATTAATTTAAGCTAAAAAACACAAAAATAAACTGCTTTATTTTTTGGTCATTTTTTTATACTTTTAATTAGTAAAACATTAATTTAATTTTAATAGTTAATTAACGTTAATTAAATAATTAATTAACATTAATAAAAGAGTTAATATGATTTAAACAATTAATTTTATTTAAACATTAATTAAACAGTTAATATAAACATTCATTAAACATTAATTAAATAGTTAATTTAATTTAAATGGTTAATTTTATCATTTAAACATAAGCACTTAATAAAGTACAAAAGCCACTTAAAAAGTAATTTAATAAATTAATTTAAAAACAGCTAAAAATTTAAAACGCCCCCCTCTAAGCACCAGAAAATGCCTTTTTTGTACTTTTTTTGTTTTTCATTTTTTAATTTAAAAATGTTAATCATTAAAAAGGTAATTTAAAAATCAGTTGATTAATTAATAGCAGTTAATTAACTTAAAAATATTAATTAATTAAAATCAATTAATTTATCAAAAAAAGTTTTTTTTAATTGTGAATTTTTTGTTTTTATTAATTAAAACTGCTACTTAGTTTAATTCTAATTTTTTATTAATTTCTCATTTTTTAAAAGTGCTAGTTAGTTTAATTAATTAAAAAAATGAGAAATGAAACTGCTTATTAAAAGAATGGGCAATTAAATTGGTAATTAGTTTAATTTATTGTTTTCTATTTAACTATCATTAATTATACTTTTTTAATTTGTAGTTATCAAAATAAACATAAGCAGTTAATAAAGCACTTAATAAAGAACAAAAAAGCACTTAAATTTAATTTTAAAATAGTAAAAAAGTTTTTAAAAATCGCATTTTCTAGCACCTCCCTCTGGGCGCTAGAAAATACCTTTTTTTAAACTTTTTTTTAAAACTTTTTTTAACTAAAAAACGTTAATTATTAAAAAGGTAATAAAAAACAATTAATTAATAAAAAAGGTTAACTAAATAAAATCAGTTAATTTATTAAAAACTGTTAATTAATTAAAAAAAGTTTTCTTAAAAATTTGTGAATTTCTCGTTTTTATTGATTAAAACTGCTAATTATTTTAATTTTAATTTTTATTAGTTTCTCATTTTTTTAAACGGTTAATTTGTTTAATAAATTAAAAAACATTTGATTAGTTTAATAAAGTAAAAACTTGCTAAATAGTTTAATTAATTAAGATAGAGTATAATTAATTATTGTTAATTAATCATTAAAGTGTCACATAATAATTAAATTGTAAATAAATGACCAAAAGAAATAATTGTTTGGCACCCAAAGGGGAACGCTGGCATCCCCTGTGGCCACCAAAAATTTGTGTCTTTTAGGTCATTTATTTACCACTTTAATTAATTATTTAAAAAACATAAAATTTAATTATGCTAAAAAGCATTTTTTCATTCCTATTATTTTATGTTAATTTAAGTAATTAATTTCAAGTTAATTGATAATTAAAGTGTTAAACAAATGACCAAAAAAAAAAAAATTTTTGGCGCCTAGAGGGGGGCACCAAAAATTGTTTTTTTTTGTCATTTATTCAACACTTTGATTAATTATTTAAAAAACATAAAATTTAATTAAGCCAAAAAGCACAAAAATAAGCTACTTAATTGAAAACAGTTAATTTGAGCATAAGAAAGTATAAACCTTCTATTGTACCCTGTATGTCCTATGAAGCACTGAACTCCTTATAATTTGCAAGTGGGGGTAGTTCAAGAATGAGCTTCACTTTGTCATAATCGGTGGAGATCCCTCTCTTGGCCCAAGATCAGATCGTGTTTTACCCAAAATTGACCTTTTTCGTGGGTTCAGAATTATTTTTTTAACAGTTAATTAACAAACGTTACTTAATTAATATATTGATTATTAACTGTGTGATTCTTTATTGAAAAAATAATGTGCCTTAATTCTTTATTAATTCAAAATTTTTTAAAGAAAGAAAAATTCTCTTTCTTAATCAAATAAACCATTATAAATTAAGAAGACACAAAAAATTCTTACACTTTGGCCCTTTTAAAAAAGGGATATAAAACATAATAAATAATATATTTTTCAATGTACTTTTCAAAAATTGGGAAAATAATCATTTTAACAATGTACCCTTAATAGTATATTTTTCAATGTACCCTTTCTCTCTCTCTTTCTCCCTCCTCTCTCTGTCTCCAGTTATCCACACACCCTCACCCTTAATCTTGCATTAATTACTCCTTAAATGAAGTTTGTCAAGATTATCTATATAAGGAACACTTGAATCCCCTATCACCCTTCCCATACCTCTACCTCCTAGCTGGATAGCCTGCCTGTGAGTGTCTCAATCTATTGTTATCTCTCTTCCTCACTTGCCCTCCTCTCTCTCTCTCTCTCTCCCCCCCTCTCTATCTCTGTCTCTCTCTACCCCACACCTCTCTCTCTGTCTCTATCACTGTCTCTCTCTCCCCCACCTCTCTCTCTCTGTCTCTTTCTCTCTCTCTCCTTCTCTCTCTCTTCTCTCTGCCCCCACACCTCTCTCTCGGCCTCTCTCCCCCCCACACCTCTCTCTCTGTCTCTGTGACTCCCTATCTCCCCCACCTCTCTCTCTCTCTCTCTCTCCACCTCTCTCTTTCTCTATATGGTTTACCTCCCTCTTAAGATGGCTAGCCACAACGAAGCAAGGTCCAATGATCTCAATGAAGTGCAGATCTATTTGGACTCACTCTCGTCATTGCTAATGATACGATATGCAAGTGGTGGAACCATTTTGCTGAGTGAGGATGACCCTGGGATAGGGAAGGGAATTCGTGTGATGGCCATCACGTATCAAATGGCCATGTACAAACTAGACAATTGCAAGGTGACTATGCAAATGGATCGGGGAAGGTCTATGTGCTGAATACAGAGGTGTCACGTGATTATGTCTTGGAGAGAGGAAAGGTAGTGCTTGCTCAAGCGACACCCACAATAGATCTCACAAGGAGCCCAGTCAATCTGAAACGAAGAACATGTGAGTTTGATCTGTCATTCCGAGCGAGAGTGATTGCACAAGTCACACCTATAATAGATCTCATGGGTAGCCTAGGCAGCACGATGCCAAGTTCAAGCCAAGTTGAACCATTATTGGGAGGTGAAGGCATGTTACAAATCGAGGATGACAATGATCCAACATTGGCAATGGAGGGCCCTTACGCAGTGGTCAGCATGGTGTTGTACATAAGGTCTACGGGGGGGCATCATCAGCTTCTTCATCAACTCTTGGAGAATTCAACCATAGTGGAAAAGGTGATGGAAGTTCCAACTATGTACAACAGGAACGTCGTGTTCGAGCTGCCCCCCATGCCGAAGGTTGCAACCAATGGACGGAATGGAGCAAAAGTACGACGGCCATTGCTGGACGAAACCATTATCGACATCAATGACATTTCTTGGCACGGTTCGTCGTAGTAGGTGTGTGGGGGGTTTGAGTGCACAAACTCCCTTTGCTCTAGAAAGTCGATCAGCAGATCGCCAAACCGCACGGCATGAACAGGTCAGTAAATTGCACTCGCATTGCACTGAATTTCTTATACAAAATGCTTTCTTGCTCCTGTGCACGTTATAATGTGTCTGTCATTGGGTGCAAGGAAAATGAACAACATCATTCCTGTTGTTGGAATGTCTGCTACTGGCTTTGGAACCTTCGCATGCTTCTATTGCAAACAGTCCCCCATTCTTCAAAAGAAATGCGAATGTTTGGCATACTATGTGATGTCGGGGCCCAAAATGACAAGGCTCTTTATCCATGTGGGCACGCACAAGCATGAGGTGCAAAGAGGCACCTGCAGAGCCCATGTGAAAGAGCTACGGTGTATGGTCGAAGAGATGGTGAAGGACTTTAGTGCAACAGGACGAAGGCACATTCAAATGACGATGGCAAAAAAACTAGTGACGAATGCCCTCATCCGTGACCCAGGCGTCACCCTTACGGACACTGAGTATGTGACAATGCTTGAGGAGCTAGAGCCTCTCGTCCAAAGGAACAGGTACACCATGCTTGATGGCCCTTACAATACCTATTACCCCAAAGTGTGTGTTCTATGCATTCGAATGGACACTCTGGCTCAGGTTCAAGCATATGGTTCGCGGTGCTCGCACCAAAAGTGGGGAAGGCATGGAGTCCAAACTCCTAAAACTGAAGCAAAGATGCACTTATATATTTTTCCATGGGAGCCAATCTATCGATGATGAAAGCAGATGCTTTATCTTTAAGATGTCAATGACAGGGCACACTTCAAGAGTAGATTTGGTGAATCGCATGCGGTGCACTGGTGGTAGAGATCTATGCAACAGCTCGATCTGTTTTGACCACGTTAGGCGCAAATGTGGGTGGACAACCATGGCTGCTCACGTGTATGATCCAAGGTTTGTGCGCTTTCAAAGTAGCTCTTAATCCTTTTCGAACATCACACAGGCAAATTAACATCGTTTTTGAATAATCATTTCATTGTTGAAGCTGGGCAATGGCACAAGACCTTGCATGCATCACCATGAGACGTGTCATAAAGAATCAAGGTATGGAAATGGGGCAATGCACAATAATATACAGCTTGCTTCATGGAATGTGGTAAGCGTGCATTGTTGCCACACGAGAAGTTTTAGACACAGTCCCACATTACAACAATATCATACTAATATTGGACCCGCGCATTGCTGCGGTGAAGATACAAGTTCGCCAAGGTCTGGGGAGTATTCAACATTTTGCCAACTGTCTTCTGCAAAGCCCTGCCAGTGGCCTTCTGCAAAGCCCTACCAGCCGCCTTCTCCAAAGCCTTGCCAACCACCTTCTGCAAATGAAAGCTACTAGCCAGCCACCATCGTTCTTTCTTTGCCCCTCTTCCCCCTCTTGTGTGCCCATGTGGAGGGGGGACTCTTGTCCTTAATAATATAGCTGAGCGCTTGGGGAGAAGCCGCACACAAGAAGTTTTTGACATTTTCCCATGCGGCAAAGATGCCCATTTCCTTCGTTTTTGCCTTGAGTGTCAACATCATGAGATTCTGCAGGGGAGGCGCTGCGCACCTAGGTAGGTGCGGACCGAGGGGGGGCGGCCTTCCCTTGGCCCAACTAGGTGCGGGGGCCCTCATGTGGTTGTCTAATAAAACTTCTTGTGGCACGTCGCCAAGTAGAGAGGTTTTACCAAAAGTAGAAAGTGGAGCCAGGCCAAGCCTCCAAAACCCCTCCTGAGGAGGCGTTTTCTTCCTCCTCCTCCTCCTCCTCCTCCGTTCCTAAACTCTCCTCTTCTTCCTCCTCCTCGTCCTCCGTTCCTCTCCTGCTGCTGTGCGCCATTTTCTGCACAGAGCAGACGCCATGTCTGCCCCCCGCAAGCTCCCCAGCACCTCGCCCGCATCGCCCGCGCCGCGCTCGCGCCGTCACCTTCGACCGATTTCGTGGTGTCCTCCCTTACACCACAGGTGAAGGCACCCACTTCGTCATCCCTGGGCTCCAGAAGCCTTCATCATGGAAATCCGCACTCGCCCTCACCCCATTAGCTCTGTCACCGGCACCAAGGACATCCAGATGGTCAACCTCACCCTCCGATTGCTCTCCCGCCCCGACGTCGACGCCCTCCCCATCATCTTTCAGAACCTCGGCTTGGATTTCGATGAGCGCGTCCTCCCCTCCATCGGTAATGAAGTCTTGAAGGCTGTCGTTGCGCAATTCAATGCAGATGAACTCCTCACGGAACGGCCGCACGTTTCTGCGCTCATTCGCGAGACGTTGATGCAAAGGGCGAAGGATTTCCACATTCTGTTGGACGATGTGGCCATAACCCATTTCCAAGGCGGTAGAGGCCAAGCAGGTAGCGCAGCAAGAGGCGGAGAGGTCCAAGTTTCTGGTGGCCAAGGCGGAGCAGGAGAGGAGGGCTGCTGTCATCCGAGCCGAGGGTGAAAGCGAAGCTGCAAAGCTCATCTCGCAGGCCACTGCCAAAGCAGGTCCTGGCCTCATTCAGCTCTGCAGAATCGAGGCTGCCAGAAAAATTGCAGCCACCTTGTCTCTCAGCAGAAATGTGATGTATCTTCCATCCAGTAATAATCTGCTCTTGGGATTGAATCAGTCGGCCAATAGCTAGTCCTTCGCTCATGCCAACCGCTATCCACATTGAGATAGAATACTGCTTTTGAAGTGTATTTGCCCATGATTCTGCATTGCCCAATCTTTGCACTATTACTACAGAGTAAGATGCCATCTCTATTACTTATCACATCTCCAGCATGAAAGTTACTCTCATCATTACTTGGCCAGCACTAGGACGTTTTTTCAAATTTTGAAATCCTGTGCTTCCACATGGCACAATATACACCCTTAGATTTTTTAAATTCTGAAAGCCCAAAAGCTTTGAAAGCTTTTGAAAAGCTACGTAAAAAGCCAAGGCAAAACCTTTAAATATAGGTGAAACGGACGAACGTAAGCCAAAAACAACGTAGATTGCTTTATGAAGGCTATTGGTTTGTGAAGAGACCCTCACGTATTGGCTTTCGAATGTTCACGCGCCGTCACCATCAGGTTTGCTCCTGCTTATACTGAAGCTTGTATCGAGCCCCTGCCCATGAATCTCCTTCGTTATGCTTTCTGTGTCTTTGAGAGGTTCAACGAAGCTTATGGCTATAGATCGGTCTGCGTTTTTTCAAATTCTGAAATCCTGTGCTTCCACATGGCACAATATACACCCTTAGATTTTTTAAATTCTGAAAGCCCAAAAGCTTTGAAAGCTTTTGAAAAGCTGCGTAAAAAGCCAAGGCAAAACCTTTAAATATAGGTGAAACGAACGAACGTAAGCCAAAAACAACGTAGATTGCTTTATGAAGGTTATTGGTTTGTGAAGAGACCCTCACGTATTGGCTTTCGAATGTTCACGTGCCGTCATTATCAGGTTTGCTCCTGCTTATACTGAAGCTTGTATCGAGCCACTGCCCATGAATCTCCTTCGTTATGCTTTCTGTGTCTTTGAGAGGTTCAACGAAGCTTATGGCTATAGATCGGTCTGTTTAAACTGTTGCCATTGGCCGTTGTAGCAAATCGACGAAACCCAGTGTGACTTCTCGTTCTCCCTCCAGTTTACTCACTACGGTCCCGGCGTGGATATGATCCCCGCCGGACATACGCAATGCTTTGGCTAGGACACGAAAATGGATACCGTGGTTTCTCTGTCTATCGATAACAGCATGCATCGCGCGGTGGATATGAAGCAGTAGCCCATTATCTCGACAATAAAAGGCCAAGCTAGTATTTGCAGTGAAGCCTCCCGTCAAATAATCATGCATGACGATGGGTACTCCCGATTCTCTAGCAAAGATTGCTCTTTTCATCATTTCCTCACACGTACCCGCAGTAGCATTTAGATAATGTCCTTTTATTTCGCCCGTTTCGGCCTAAGCCTTGAAAAGAGCTTCTGCCACAAACAGGAACCGGTCCCTCCAACGCATGAATGGTTGAGAATTTACGTTCTCATCATCCTTCGTAAAATCAAGTCCGCCACGGAGACATTCGTAAACAGCCCTGCCATAGTTTTTAGTAGATAAGCCCAATTTTGGCTTGATTGTACATCCCAGCAAGGGACGACCATATTTGTTCAATTTATCCCTTTCGACTTGGATACCGTGAGGCGGCCCAATAAAAGTCTTGAAATAAGCAGGAGGAATTCTCAGATCCTCCAAACGTAGAGCTCGTGGGGCTTTAAATCCAAATACGTTACCTACAATGGAAGTGAACATATTGGTGACGGAACCCTCTTCAAATAGATCCAAAGGATAAGCGACATATGCGATATATTGATTCTCTTCCCCAGCAACGAGTTCGATTTTGTTGTCTGCTACTATGAGGCAATTGACACTATCACTTCATGTTAGCATTTTGAGATTATCCATGACTTAGCAACACTCCTTGTGGCTTACGTAACATGGACACTTTGAGTTGCTACCATTGGTAGACTACACAATAAAATAGTTTGGAGGTGGATGGGATGCAAACATCAATAATTGTTGCGATCTGATCAAAGTTTGCAAAAGTGTCAATGATAACTATTGCCAACTCATAAGATCATGGACATAGTGAATCATTTTAGATATAATAAGATGTTATTTATACGCACTTTTATATTTCCATAGTCGTAATTTTTTGGAATCTTGCAAAGGCAAAAATTGTAACTACAACTGCTCGAAGATGTGTGAAGATGATTACCTTGATGGTTTGAACATCTTTGATCGTTGGATTGTGTACAGCTTTTGTGCTTGAATTTATCATCTTTAGGAAATTGCACATATGCTAACCAACATATCCAAACATGCAGAACATGAGGAATGCATATTGACTAATCATGATTGTTTTTCAGATTCCAACATTCCAGCAAAGAAATAGGTGACTTCTCGTCGAGCTGTGGACATCACAAAGGATACTCCACGTAAGTAGAATGTACGGTCATTTCAATTCTGAAATGTTTCTACACTGTCTGTTGCTCTGGTCCGCATTAATGCACTACACCTCCAACACTGGAGGTGACTATTCGAAACGGGGGGATGGCACGTTCCCCTATGATATATAATTTTTGGAGAGACATGTGCCGGCTCTCCACCATACATTACGTATGGTTTTTTTTTTTTTAACACCTCATCTTGAGCACGCACACTTCTTCGCACATTCTGTTTCCGCAAGGGAACATTACATTTGCTTGGTTCGACCAACATACTAATCATGTCTGCAACACTTCTGTTTTCGAGATGTTTGCAGCCTCCAAACGAGTGTCTTCTCCTAAAGGTACCCACAACAAAATGTATTTGCTTGATTCAAGTTATTTTATCAATTCTTTCACCTTCTAAAGATAGAGGTTCAGTCCATTTTGTTTTTCCTGTTGCATTTTAGACAAAACCACATGAGTGAAACTGTAGCAAAGTTTCGGATGGTTTTTATTATTAATCCCTGTAGGTGTTTAAACCCAAACATAAGACATCAATTCATGTCACGATGTAGAAATGACCACCGGAAACTCCTTCGAACATGACCATTCGTCAACGATGAGACATCGACCAATATAGGAAAGCCAACCCTTCCACGACCGATGAAGACGCAATGAGACACGTGCTTCGCTACAGCATGCCATCAACAATGCCGGGGTCCCCATCGTGGCATCGACGGCAACTGAAGGACCTCATAACGATGGTCGATGCTTGGGGCCTCCCAGATTTCTTTCCGACATTCACTGCAGACGAGGTCACATATACACGGTGGCAAGAAATTAATGTGATCGAGAGCATCGCAACACATTATAATGCGCAATTCACTTGGAAGGACTGTCCTGTTGAATGCGTGGCACTTTTCCACGCACGCTTCCACATCTTCATGCGCAAGCATTTGCTTTCATCCGACGGTCTGCTTGGCCGAATACAACACCATGTCGTTCGTTATGAGATACAAAACAGGGGCTCCCTACACGCCCATGTCATATTGTGGGTCCACCATGATGACCATCAACGAATTGCAAATGAGATTGCGGCTTACGTCCCCAGGAACGAGGCCTTGGATCCTCGAAACACAAGGCTGCAAGAACTAGTTCTCAAGAAGCAGTTGCACGTATGCAGGAAAGCGTGCTACGTCGGACCGTCACACCACAGTTGCAAGCACGGCTTCCCTTTCGCAACACAGCCAGAATATGAACCCATCCTCAACCCTCTGACACAACGTTGGTTGTATTACCGGCCGGGACATGAGCACCGAAATGTCGTCCCTTACCACCCTTCCATGTTACTGTTGTGGGGTGCACACATGAACATACAGCGGGTGACAAACTCTTCAATCTCTCACTACCTCCTCAAGTATGCGATGAAATCTGAACCAATGGGCAAACTGAACATCCGTTCAGAAGACGCCTCGCGTTTGGGGTTGCAACATCTCGACGAAGTAAAGCTGAAACTCATCGCCGCAAGCCTCCTATCAAAACCAACCTCTCCAACAGAGGCCGCGCTAAACTGCATGCAGATACCAACAATCACAAGGAGCGAGACCGTTCACTATGTCGACTCCTCACCACCATCTCTAAGACAACGCATCATCTCGCGAAACAACAACGTCACCCTGCACCCGATCGACATATACTGCGGGAGACCGAGCGTCATCGAGGATAGCACGTTCTACGATTACCATAGGCAATATGTGATCCGAAAGCCCAAGGAAACGCAACGTGGAACGGTCGGTCTTGACCTCTTAGTCAACAGGATCGCAAAATGTGAGCGAGTAGTCAGATTCACTGACTACCACCCTGGACATCAACCAGAGGGGTACTTCTACAACGTGCTCTTGCGAAAACTCAGCTTCAAGAATGAAACGGAGCTCATATCACCTGCCAACACAGCTGGATCCTACTTTGTCGAATGCCAAATGCGCAGCCTCATATTGAGCAACGAGGACCTCGAAATGTATGTGACCGAATACACGCAAAGGAACTTGCTAGCGACTGACCACACAGACCAGTTGATCAATATGATATTGCAAAAGGTTGCGATCATCCGAGACTGCCCGATGGAAGCGCCTAACATTGACCAGCAAACTGTCGAAGGGCCAACACGCGCGAGGATGTTGGAAAAAATGGCCGAGTTTCGCACCGTCACCAATGCCGCATTGACAGTAGAACAACAAAGAGTCTTCGAAAGCCTAGCTTCAACAAGCTCGGGGCTGCACGTTGTCTGTCGAACACCAGGTAGCGGCAAAAGCTTCTTGATACGGTACTATGTTTCGCATCTGGTAGCGCAAAACAAAACGGCAATGCTTTGTGCATCAACAGGGGAGGCTGCGACGCGGCTGAGCGGGATTGCAACCACTGTACACTACCAATTCAAGATCCCTGTGCGCAGCAGTCAGTACCCACTGAACATCCATGAGACGGATGAGCGACACCTCGCAATCAAGGAAGCCAATGCGATCATCATTGACGAGATGTCCATGCTAACAAGGATGACTTTTGATCTCGTGGTAAGACAAATCGTCAATGTCACTAATGGCACATTGCATGAGCCATTCAGACATAAAATGCTCATAATTTTTTGTGACCTGGCGCAATTACCGCCAGTCTGCAAACACCGCGAGGATCTCTGCGAGCCGTACCACATCACGTCCTCCGCACATTGGGCTCAAGCGAAAATGTACCACATGCAATTCTCGGTGCCACATGCACGAGACATGCTGTTCCTGGCATTCTTGCATACCATAAGACTCAGGACGCCCACAATTGACGAGATTTCCGACTATTTGGGGCAGTGCATTGTCGACAAGGAAGGTGCATGCCACTGCATCGATGCCGAAACAACCATCATTTGCACGCACAGAGTCGATGTCGCTACCTTCAACGATGAGCTTATGGAGAAATTCAACACTCTCGAGATGATTGTGCATGTTCAAATACACAGTAACGCCGCGAGCGAACCAGCTCTCAAAGAATGGTTGGAGGACAAAAGCTTCAATGAGATAGGAAAAACTTGCGTGGGGGCGAAGGCAATGATAACGGAAAACATCGACCTCGCAATAGGTGCCGCAAATGGAGCAATGTGCAAAATCAAGAGCATCAATGCAACTAGCAGGGGAGAAATCAACGGTATCATTGTCGTCGTGGACACAACAGCGACCGTGCTCACATTACGACGCTCGAAGCATCAGCGAAAGGCAATAAATGGAAAATGGTTCCACAAGTCCACATTTCCACTAACCCTAGCATACGCTATCATGGGACACAAATCCCAAGGCGCAACCATATCCAACAAAGCGCTGCTCATATTTCGAGGAGTGTTTGCCCCTGGCCTAGCATACGTGATGTTGTCCAGAGTGACTGAGAGAACGAGGCTGCGCATACTACATTGCCCACATCCAGACATATTCAGACCAATTCCACGAGAGTTCTCACAGCCGACAACACAACCACGCGCATAAAGGTATTCACTACCAGAGATTGAAAAAGGCAGAGACAAGTCATGAATATGTTACGTCAAACATGCATGCAAGGAAAATGGTTTTAATATCTTGTCTGTTGTCGAGAACAGGTGCAAAGAATCAGAAAGATCGGGACATTGCAGCATAAGACATGGACGCAGACAAGGTAAATTCCACCAGCATGAAACAATCTTTTTTTCTTGAAGATTTAAAAAGACAGCTCATTTGAAAAGATGGTGTAATAAGTCGTGCCTGCAAGCAGCTATTTGAGCTATACAAAAGCAACGCGAAGGCAACAAAACCTCCACCAGCAAAGAGGAGGTTCTTCCTAACCACAAAGCAATTCCGGCTAGCAAACAATGCAGGAGAACGTCCGGGAGCTTACATCAACGGCTTCAACACGTATGCGGAACTACGCGACTTCATTGACAACTGCAATAGGCGTTTGCCAGCTAAAAGAGAGCCGGGAGGCTTGAGATTCGCAAATGGTACGTAATGCTTCCGAAAATTAAAAAAAACCGCAACAATTGAGAAAAAGAATTAACGAGTTGCAAGAACAACAAACTCATCATGGATTGCACTTCTCTTGCAGGACTCCTCAAAGAGATCCTTGTCGAGCTTGACATTGAGTTCGATGAGACCGATAGGATGATGGAAAGTTTGGAGGGGCAGAAGCTACTAGACACGAAGACGAAAGGGATCACAGCGTATGCGTGCGAGCTGATGCATTACGGGTACAACGTATCCTTGGAGTTGCTGAGGGACACGACGCGCGATCAAGGAATGGCTATACTCGAACAATTCATCGAACAATTTGGAGGGACGCACGATGCGACGCACCCGGTGATGACAATGGAGAAGCTTACGTATATTTTCGACAGGGACTTATACGAGGAGCGCTTCGGTATTGGAAACGATCCTTTAACGCCAACAGAGAAAAACCAGGGCAAGTAAATAAATGCATTCTATTATGGACGTCAAACGAAAAAAAAAAAGACCGAAAACCTCGATGACTAACGTAATTGTCAATGTTTACGCAGGTACGACATTGAAAGACACGAGCCTCCAGATGAAGGAGGAGCCTCCACTGAAGCGCCCGCGCAAGGGAATCGTGCGAGCCTCGTCGTCTACTGCATCACGTGCAAGCCCAACAACAGAAAATACATAGGGAGCACGACAGACCTGCCGCGGAGGATCAAACAGCACAATAAAAAACCACCAGCAAAAATGAAAGAGGACTTGCAACGTTACAAGCCCTTCAAAGAAAATTTCGAAATCAAAGTTTTGGAAACAACAGACACTGTAGACAAAGCACGAACTTTAGAGCAGTACTACATAAGGAGCCACAACACAGTAGGTCCATTAGGTTACAACACGCTCGAGGGCCATCTGGCTAGAGCGTGGAAGTACTATTTCCTAAAGCGTAGGAACATAATTTGACCCAAAAAATAAACATTTGTGCCTTCGAAAAAAGGGATCCAATGAAGTTGCAAATGGTGCTGGAACTTTTGTCGTACATGCAATGCAGCTTTGGGTTTGGATTATTCCTGTCACAGTTGCATGCTTCTGTCTCAATTTGGTTTTGATTTATTATTTATACATTTCTGAAATACATCTCCCCATTGTTCGCTCGAAGTGGAATGACAATAGATTTGCTTACACTGCAAAGAATAGGAATTTGTCTTCCTCCGAAAAAAAGAAAAACTACGTTTTACTGTCGACATGAACAACATCAAGTGCAAGCAGGACTGGATGATAACGAAATCTCTACAAAAGATTGCATGCAATTGAACATCAATCTTCTGCATCATTTCTGACAACGTGACTCATGTGAACCTCAACAAGATAGCGAAAGAGAGAAGTATTCATCAAGAGCCCAGCTGGCCAAGCAATCTAGTTTAGCTCCACCAAACATCTTGAAGGTACGCATGCACTCTTAAACTTTCGATGTAAGCCTCTCCTAATCACCAAATTCTTGAAAGTTCAATAATCGATCAATTACTCCATGATTATGGTTCTTACCCACTGAATTTGAGTTTTAGTTGTCTGAACACCCACAATAATTCATCATGATGTTTCCTATGGAGTTGTCCTTCTATATTTCCCACCCATAGATTGGTTTGGAAGTCATGATTAACTTAGGTAGATAGAGGTCGGGTAAGGAACGTATCTCAAGCAAGCAAATTGAATTTCAAGCATCAAAATGAGTCCGAGCCTCTATGTAACATCACACCAAGTAAACAAAGTTTACTTAGGCAGCACACAATTCATTTTGGCAATCTTGTTTTTTTCACATGGACACAAATTGCACATCCGCTTAAGCTAGCCCTAGAGCACCTAGAGATTCTCCGCCATTACCTTCAAAGCTATTGGTTTTGTCCATTGTCTTATAGTTTTATCTTCTTTAATTCATGTCATCTGTCCTAACGACAATCCATGTTCTGCGAGGAATGAACTTTGCCGATCAAACTGGAATTGAGCTCGATGGTGTGAATATCCCTCTAGGTTACCCGGACATCTAGTTGGTTGGGTCAGATGATGGCAAGGCAAGTTGTTGCCTTGGAAGGTACTGCAATAAGGCAAGATTCTTAGGATATCGGTACTGTGCCGTCTCATGATTTCCCCATCTTACGTAGTGTCCACAATAGAGCATTTGTTTAGCTCATAGGTGTGGGCATTCAGATGTGGAATGGTTCTTCCTACATACTACGCACCAAACTAGCTCTCATCTTGGGTACAAGTGAGGATTGGGTCCATTTCTTCCCTATCCATTGTTTTCATGTCTTTACCCATGTCTTTCTTCTTAGGGAGACTACCTGGGACAGAGGGTTTCGAGGAGACAACCAAGGCTACCTCCCTTTCTTCCTCTGACTCTTTCATATTATCACTCAAATGTATGGCCAGCTTTGAGCATAACTCAAATGACGTGGATTTATCCATGAGCAGGCTGTTGTGTAGCCTTGCACTTCGGATGCCTTAGATAAATCAAGGTAACAACTGAGTGTCACTCAACCCCTCATCAAGCTCACAACGAGAATTAAGATGTTTTATCTTAGCGATGTAATTCTGCATGCTTTCCCCATGGTTCTGTTTAACCTCATATAGAAGGCTTTCTTTACTATGGTGAAGGTGATCGTCTCTGTAGAACTGAGGGCTCTAAACCACCATCCTGCTTTGTTTTCCAGTATGGTTCTGAATGCACCAACTTTGGTGAGATCATCAAGATCTCCAAATGTGACACATAAAGTATTACTTTATGTGGTAAATTGGATCTCCTTCCCTTGAGTACTTGTATACTAGCTTCACTATGTTGTGTAGTCTGAATCTGTTGACAGGTTCTCTGTGGGGTTGGGGAGTTGTGGCAGTTGCTCCTCGACCTAAACCTTTCGCACCCCTTCATCAAAGAGCCTCGATAGCTCGTGTGGGAGCTAGCAATTCTGCAGCTGGTAGGAGGTTAGGATAGTATGGTGGATAGTACATTGGTGGGGGCCCGTATGGTGTCCAAGGACCTACATATCCTGGTGGACCGTACCCTTGAGGTGGTTGGACACCTCCTGTTGGTCTAACAGTTGGGGGTACTAGCATGCGCGGTGGTATTATTATATGCACGAGTCGCAACATTGGATCTATCGGGATCGGTGAGTGGTGGGACTATTGGTCCCACTGGTATGTACATTGGAGCTCCAGCCCCAAGACCTAGGCTGCTTATAGTTGTCATTGGTGTAGGAGCTGATGGGGGTCATTGCTCTCTGATGAGTGTTGGGACAAATCGTGGGGGAGGGATAGGGGCTCTCAATCCTATAGATAGTCATTTGGGCATAGGGAGGGATTGAGTCTCCAAATCCTCGTTTTCGTATGGGATCTCTTCCAGGAGTGGCTCAAGGTATAGTGGAGGCTAATATGGGATTCTCCACCCTTGAGTTGGATCTATAGGAATTGCACAGTATTGTGGACCTTGATATTGTACGACGTCCTCATAATTGCCTAAGCTTTGGTGTTGGGGGAAGTACGTTGTTGATAGTCTGGTTACGTCAGTGTCGAGTGACAGTAAACGATGTGGGTATTCAGATAGAACTATAGTAGACTGTCCGAGTGTGTGCTAACTCGATGCAACTGTACGCCAATGTGTTAATAGAAATACGTAGAGAATTGGGGTGTATCGATTGAAAGCGACAGTATGGAGACTACCGAGTGAAGGGCGAGGAGACGAAGCAAAGAAGTGTGGAACGGTGAAGGTGAAAGCTGCCTCGGCTTCACTTGAACCCTCTCTCTCTCTCTCTCTCTCTCTCTCTCTCTCTCTCTCTCTCTCTCTCTCTCTCTTTCTCACTCGGGCAATGAACACAACTAAACACACAGGAAGATCACAATAGAGATAAAATTTTTGCTTGTATTATCACAATCCTTAACTTCTCAGTCACAAAGAAGGGGGCGACGATGTCTAACACGATGAACCCATGACGAACCCATATGATCCTACTATGCCGATTTAAATAGAGATGTTCAAAGAGGTCACTGCCTCTGCCCTTTGTGAAATTAGGGTGCTTAATTTGCTCAATCTACTACCAACCTGCTACCTAACTTCTAGATTCCTAGCGACTAACTTCCTAAACTAGGCCAGTGATCTCGGGAGACCGATAGGTTGACCTGGGGGTTAACCGCATGAGCTCGGGTTAACATCGGGGTCAACATCTGCCTCGGCTATATTGGCAGCGGTTTCCTCATGATGCAAGCTAGGAATTTTGATGAGCCGGTCTTCAAAACTGGGGGTAGGCCTGTGTGGAGAGTGCGGAGCTGTGGCTGACTGGGAACAACAGCCTCAACTGGTTGTCCCCTTTGGTAGATGTGCCTGTGGAAAGGGTAAGGGAACATGTAAGAGCTCACCGGGGGAACTCGTGCACACGTGGCAAAGAAAGCGCAATAGTCCATTGGACTTGGAGGTCGTAATCTAGATCAATTGCTCCTATGAGCAAAGAATGGCCATACAAAAATCGGGTAAGTTTTTTGGTACGGGTTGCTCGAGCTGTGCGATGTGTTCAAAAATATCTCGGCGTTCATGGCGAAGGACGTCTTGAAAACATTGGGCTCTGGCCATAATGTATTTCTTAAAGTTGAGATATGACTCAGGGAAGGTATCTTGGAACACCGAGAAGTTGAAAATCGGATCAAGGGGAGAAGTAGCCGGCTCATTGGAGGGCTGGCTAGTATCTCTACTGAACTTGATATCAAAATTATGCTTGGCAGGTGGGACCATGTAACTCGACCTGTGTGGGAGAGGGGAATCGGACATCATAAATAATTTCGGGTAGGAAGATGGCACTCAGGGTTTGCCATTGGCGAGGTTTGAGTGGCGACCATGGAAACATAGGGGCGCTCGGGGCTGGCCAGTGGTGAGGTTTGGGTGGTTGCGACAAAGATGGCAGGGTGTAGAGGAGAAGTAACGGCATCGATATGAATCGAGAGGTCTTGGTCATTGTCATATTGATGCAGAGTAGCTAACTGGTCATTGGGGCTAAAAGAAGGGGCACCCAAACTGGTACCAGTTGAGAAGGTGCCTTGGGAGCACCATTAGTCTGCTCACTGAAAGTACATGTAGGTGGCCGGGATGAAGAGGTAGGTGGATCCTCAGGGTCTTTAAGACCATGGGAGGGGATGTCGGGTGTTTGCTGGGAGGATTTAATTGTTGAAAAAGAGCACTAAGTTGCACCCAAGTGACGGCCCTCCATTGTAGCTCGACGTTCTCTGCTTCAAGGTCACCCAGGTGGCATTACTGGCCTCTAGCATTGTAATTTGGGCGCAGAGTTGCACATTCTCTGCTCGGAGTTGATCGACATTGTGAAGCTCTTCCGCCAGGTCATGGATGTGGGCCTCCTGTGTCCTGATCTCTTGGAGGGCTTCTTCCAACTCCTAAGTTTGAAGTGCATACGCCTCTTGGACTCCCTTGAGTTCGTTGAAGTTAGAGTGCATGTGAGTGATGTAGTGCACCTCAAGTTGCTCGGCATATTTAGATTGGGCTCGGCGATTGTACCAAGCAACTTGAGGCGGCACCCATCGAGTAGCAACCTCCATCATTGTCCGGGATGCTTTAAGCACATCCTCCCATGCCATCTCCCATTGGGATTGCACGGAGGCATGTGTAGTGTCCCCTTCAGTAAGCCATAGGACAGATGGGTGAACCCGGTCCCAGTTCACGGGTGAAAGTTTTCGAATAAGTTTGGGTAGCTCAGGGTATTCAACATCATCCTCATGCATTGGACTACTATCGGAATCCCTAGTAGTTGGATGGGTCGGCCCTGAATTTGCAAAAGACGGGAGGCTAGCTGGTAGGAATTTAGGATCTCTGTCGTTTCTGCGTTCCAAGTTTCGAACCATGGCAAGGCTACAAACGCTTGGAGGCGATTGCTCTTTAGCATCTTTCGGGTCTTCTTGGGGAGCTCAATACGATGAGGGGGGGAAGCTTGCACTTCATGGTGGAGGACGGAGGTGTGTGAGGTTTCGGAAGGAAGGATGGTAACAAAAATTGGAAGTGTAGTGTGTTGTAGCCGCCGAAGTGACAAAGAGTTGCATGTGAGGGAGATGCCAAAATAATTACAAATGGAGGGGGCATCAGAGTGGGCATAGGAAATAATGTCCCTCTTGCATGCATAAAGCAACATGTACGGTGTCACTTTACTATTAAGGGGCCTCATAAAAGCGGAGATCGTGTATCCTCCACATGGTGAAAATGTGAATGCGCCATAACGATCCGGCTTATGTGGCATGGAGGCCGGCATAGTTGGCCGAATTGATGTAGGCAGTCGTTTGATTGAAGCCGCATTGGTAGTCCTGCCACACAATTTAGGAATAATAACATGATATGAGATTTTCCCATACCTTCCTGTCGTATTGTTGTGCTCGTCTTGTACCGAATAAACGAAAGTAAGCTCGAATGACTCCGATGGTGCTCGTGTTGAGATATCAAGCTCTACCTCCGATACATCTCCTGGATGACTATCATTTATGTCACCGCCTATGTTAGTTGTACTCGTGGTGTAGTTAGACTACCACGTATGTTTTTGGTTTGTGTTCACATATGAACCACGTATTCTAGGTTTTGACATATAGGGTATTTCCCTCTTCTATTGTATTATTGTTGGTGTGTGCAAAAGTGAAGAAAAGCTTCACCCTCCAACCTTGTGTCCTCTCTCTTTTGTGTGTTGTGAAGAAAGCTGAACTTGAGTCTCCTATCTCTCTCCCTCTTTCTTTACATGGTATCAGAGCCTTGTTCGTGGTAAGGAGCTCAAGAAAGCAAGCCAAGTTTGTGGTGTCCTGGTAAGAGGACCAGTGTTGCTTTCCTATTTCGAGTTTGGGAGCAAATCTCTGCAGGTAGCACAGCCAGAAGTGCAGGAGTGCACTGTTTCAGATTGAGAGGCCCTTCGCGGTGTGGCGAGAGCGCAGTATATGCTGCGGGAAAGGGCAAAGCCCTTGGTGACGTTATTTTTTTGAATTGAGGCCGTTTCAAAGCCCGTTTTGGAGGCGGAAGTTCTTCGCAGGCACTCAGAAAAAGGCCCTGTTTTTGCTGTGCGACCACCGCGCGGCTAGTCGGTGGAAAGGTGCCACAGAAATTGCATCGTATGCCTATGTGCAGAGATATTGGGAGTTGCAGATTCATGCATGTTGCCTGTTGATGCAAAATCGTCACAAGGAAGTGACTGTGTGGTGAAATACCACTTTCGTCAGTGTTGCAGATCTGCCCCTGTGAGGCTTTTCGCAGAAGTTTTGCTATTTGCCCTTGTGAGGCATTTGCTGTGTTTACAGGTTGCTGTTGCAATTCGTGATTTGTAAAATGTCTGAGAATCTGTCTACCATTGTCAGTGAGAAGCTTGACAAGAACAACTTCCAAGCATGGAAGTTCAGGATGACAAACTTCCTTATGGGAAAGGGAGTTTGGGATTACATCAGTGGTGAAACTGCAGAACCAGTTTTGGGTACTGCTCCCACTCCTGCTGAATTGAAGGCCTTTAAGGAATGGCATGAAAAAGCTAGAAAATGCTTGTATTGGCTATCTGTTAGCATTTCAGATTCTATGATTGTGCATATACAGGATGTAGAGATGCCTAAGGAAGCATGGGATACATTGGTGAAGCTGTATAGCACAAATACCAAAGCACGAAAGATGCAGCTAAAGCAAGAGTTGCACAATGTGCAAAGGAAAATTCTGAATATAAATGAGTATTCCTTGAAGGTGAAAGGCCTTGCAGATTCTCTTGCCTCCATTGGAGCACCTGTTGATGATGAGGACTTAGTGTCTGTGACCTTGAATGGTCTTAGGAAAGATTATGCACAGTTTCGGACATCCATTGGAGTCCGTGAAACATTTCCTGATTTTCAGGAACTTATTGCTCTCTTGCTGAGTGAAGAGCAAAGGAATGGTGGTTCAGCCACCTCAACTTCTCAAGAGACTGCTTTCTACTCGAATACAGGTAGAGGCAGGGGTAGAGGAAGAGGCCGTTTTGGTGGCCGTGCAGGAAATCAGAACCAACAGCAACAACAGGAAAACCAGTCCTATGGAGGAGGACGTGGTAGTTCTAGAGGCAGGGGGAGCCAAAGAGGCCGTGGTTCATGGCAAAGGAACCAGCAAGTAAATAGCAGCACAGAATGCTATTATTGTGGAAAGCCTGGACACAAGGAGAATACATGCTATAAAAAACAGAATGACATCAAAAGTGGGAAGTTGCAGCAAAGCAACTATGCATCATCAAGTGGGCATGGTGACGACAGAAATGAGCACCTTTTTGTGATGCAGCATATGGTTAACTCCATGTCAGGAGATGCTGCAGCTTGCAATGATGTTTGGTATGTTGATTTAGGTGCCTCTAACCACATGACCAGTCATGGTGAGTGGTTTCATGATGTTAGAAATTTGGATAAGCCAGGTTATGTTGAAACAGGTGATGATACTGCGCACCCAATTACGCAGGTTGGTAAAGTGCCATTGGCTATGCAGGATGGCAAAACGAAGTACTTGGCAGATGTACTTCATGTTCCAAAAATCACTAAGAACCTGGTTTCAGTTGGCCAGATGGTTGAGCAAGGTCTGCAGGTTGGATTTAATCCTGATGGATGCTTTGTTGAGGACTTGAAAAATAAATGCCGCTTGGTTGCGAAAGGCAACAAAAATGGAAGAATGTTCACCTTGGATGTTGATATGCCTGAGGTGAAAGCTGCTATGTTTGCGCATGGGAGAGGTGTCATTGCAGATATTGAGATATGGCACAAGCGCATTGGGCACGTGAATATACAAAGGCTAAAATCTATGCAAACGAAAAACATTGTTGCAGGTTTGCCTAAGTTCAGAGTTGAGGGAATGCAAAAGGTATGTGAAGCATGCCAAATGGGTAAGCAGGCCAGACATGCATTTCCCAAAAATGCTAAGGTGAGCAGAAGACCTTTGGAAGTGATCCATTCGGATGTTTGGACAACCAAAGCTGCTTCTATTGGTGGATGCCATTATTATGTGACGTTTATTGATGACTACACTAGGAAGGTGTGGATTTATTTTATGAAGCACAAAAGTGAAGTGTTCAGCCATTTCAAGGCTTTTAAGGCCATGGTTGAAAAAGAGAAAGGTGTGCATATTAAAGTGCTAAGATCTGATGGAGGGGGAGAGTACTTTTCAGAAGAATTTTGTGAATATCTGAAAGAACAAGGAATTCAAAGGAAGTACTCATGCAGGTCTACCCCTCAGCAGAATGGGGTTGCAGAAAGGAAGAACAGGCATATTGCAGAAGTAGGACGGGCGATCCTAAATGAGAAAAACATGCCTGATTATTTTTGGGCTGAAGCAGTAGCAACTGCTGTTTATATTATGAACAGAACCCCTACTGCAGCTGTCCATGGCATGACGCCTGAAGAAATGTATACAGGCCAAAAACCAGATATTTCTCACTTGAAGGTATTTGGTTGCATAGCTTATGTTCATGTTCCTGATGAGAAGAGAACAAAGCTGGATCCAAAGGCAGAAAAATGCATCTTTATTGGATATGCTCAGCACCAGAAAGGGTATCACTGTTATAACCCTTCCACCCGCAAAATGCAAGTGAGCAGAGATGTTGTTTTTGATGAAATGAGCAGCTGGTATGCACCAATTGTTATGGTAGGAGATGCAAATGCAGGAAATGGGAATGCTGCAATAAATGCAGAGCAGCAATCTCAAGCCTTGAGTGGACCCAGAGAGTCCTCTACTAGTGGATCTAATGCATGGACAGGGAGATTGAGATCTAGTGAATCGTCACATGGCAGTCCTAATAGTGTTGTGCAGGTATCACATAAGGGAAAAGAAAAAGTGGACCATGCTCCAGTGTTTGATGTGTCTGCTGGTAGCTCTCATGTTGATGGAGAGTCAAGTGGCTCTGAAATGAGCCTTGATGAGGAACTTGGGATTCCTTCTGTTGTTACACCTGGTGCAAGGAAAAGCAGGCATGATTTAAAGACTCCTGCAACTGATCCAGTTGTACGGAGGTCCACTCGTATTAAGTATCCAGTTGACAGGCTGAGATATGATGGGTATACAGCACATCACTATGCTTATATGGTCAAGGTTCTAGAGGAGCCAGAGCCCACATGTTTTGAGGATGCAGCAGGGCATAAAAATTGGGAAGCAGCTATGGATGAAGAGATGGCTGCCTTGGATGCAAACCACACTTGGGATTTGATGCCTTTGCCTCATGATAAGAAGGCTATTGGCTGCAAGTGGGTTTACAAAGTAAAGCACAATGCTGATGGGTCTGTTAGCAGGTACAAGGCAAGATTGGTTGCCAAAGGTTTTGCGAAGACATATGGAATTGACTATGAGGAAACTTTCAGCCCAGTTGCAAGGATGGCAACCGTGAGAGTAGTAATTGCTATGGCTGCTGCAAAGGGATGGTCTTTGCATCAGATGGATGTGAAAAATGCCTTCTTGCATGGTGATTTGCAAGAAGAGGTTTATATGATGCAGCCAGAGGGTTATGAAGATAACTCACACCTCGATTTTGTATGCAGGTTGCGCAAAGCCTTGTATGGCTTAAAACAGGCACCAAGGGCATGGTCAGACAAGATAGGGCAATATCTTGTCACTATTGGATTTCAGATTTCCAATTCAGATTTTTCACTTTATGTGAAAAGGACAAACAGAGGGATTGTGCTTATAGTCATCTATGTTGATGACTTGATTATTACAGGTGATAGTGATGCAGACATTAATGAAGTGAAGCTGCTGTTGAAGCAGAAATTTGAGATGAAGGATTTGGGAGAGCTGCGTTACTTCTTGGGCATTGAGGTTATTAGATCCCCGAGTGGGATATGGCTCTGTTGCAAAGGCAATACGGTTTGGACATGCTGTCCAAATATGGGATGACAGGCTGTAAGCCTATTTCTGTTCCATTGGAGCAGAATGTGAAGCTCAATGCAGAGACAGGTGAGCTTCTTGAAGATATTACTATGTACAGGCGCATAGTAGGTAGCTTGATTTACATGACTATAGCCAGACCAGATTTGAGCTATGCTGTGGGGCTGGTGAGTCAGTTTATGCAGGCACCAAGGAAGCCACATTTGGATGCGGCTAGGCGCATACTACGGTATGTGAAGTCCACATTGCATTATGGACTGTTTTATGAAGCTGGGTGTGCATTACAGGTACATGGATACACAGATGCTGACTGGGCTGGTAGTGTCTCAGACAGGAGATCTACTAGTGGTTTTATGTTTTCCCTTGGGAGTGGTGCCATCAGTTGGAGCAGCAAGAAGCAGCCAACAGTTGCCTTGTCGAGCACAGAGGCTGAGTACAGGGGTGCAGCAATGGCTACATGTGAGGTAGCTTGGTTACGGAAGCTACTTGGAGATATGGGACAGTCAGTTCATGCTGCAGTTGTCATTCATTGTGACAACATTAGCAGCATCATGCTTGCTAATAACCCAGTTTATCATGCTAGAACGAAGCACATTGAGGTGCATTATCACTTTGTGAGAGAGAAGGTTCTAGCTGGTGAGATTGATCTTGTCTATGTCAGCACTGAGGAGCAGGTGGCTGATATTTTTACGAAGGCATTGGGTACCGAGAAGCTTCGCAGATTTAGGAGCTTGCTTGGTGTACGTGAGATGGATTTGAGCTTGAGGGGGAGTGTTGAGATATCAAGCTCTACCTCCGATACATCTCCTGGATGACTATCATTTATGTCACCGCCTATGTTAGTTGTACTCGTGGTGTAGTTAGACTACCACGTATGTTTTTGGTTTGTGTTCACATATGAACCACGTATTCTAGGTTTTGACATATAGGGTATTTCCCTCTTCTATTGTATTATTGTTGGTGTGTGCAAAAGTGAAGAAAAGCTTCACCCTCCAAGCTTGTGTCCTCTCTCTTTTGTGTGTTGTGAAGAAAGCTGAACTTGAGTCCCCTATCTCTCTCCCTCTTTCTTTACAGCTCGGTCCTCAAGAGAACACTTGGTGTTGTCTAGTAAAATATTGACCAAATCTTGGTTGCCTGATCATGCTTTGGTTGACTTGAATCTTGTAGGTACGAGTACTCATCAATGTAAGGCTTTACCCTACTGCCATTTACCACTTTTGCAAATAAATTCCCATCTAAATCTGCCAACTGGACTGTGCCGTTTGAGAAGACTTCGACGATTCGATATGGACCGACCCAAGCAAGTTTGAAATTGGTTTTCAAGGATCCCAGTTTGGCATTGTAGAAGAGGACCATCATGTTCTTTTTAAGATTTTTGGAGATTATGTGTTTGTCATGCCATGCTTTTCGTTGGCATTGAATCACCTGTTGTGACCAGGCTGCTTGGAGGCGTAATTCGTCTAGAAAACTTAATTGATGAAATCGCCCCTTGATTGCCTCTTTAGTATCCGAATTATGCTCGGCCGCAACCCAAAGATTGGGAACCACAAATTTCCTAGGTACAACTGCTTCAAGACCAAAGGCCATCCAAAATGGTGTGAGATTGGTTGTCACCTTGTACGCGGTGCGGTAAGCCCATAGTGCTGCCGCGAGTTTGGAATCCCAATCACTTTTATCGGTATGGATGGTCTTGTTCACGATGATTTTCATGGTTTTATTGGTGGCTTCTGCTTCTCCATTACTCCGGGGGTAATATGTGGTGGGAACTATATGAAAAATTTTGAACTCGGATGTGAGAAGTTGAACGACCTCATTAAGAAAATGCGTGCCTCCACAGAAAAGAGGTTGTATCCCAAAGCTCCAATCTGAGTATAATGAGGGTTTTGTCTACATTGTTGAACCAAAATTTACATCTAATATCTCTCCAGTTCAGCCAGCAAAATTCTGTTGTTCCCCTAAGGTTCGACTACTTCTTTATCTCTTTCTTATTAAGTTTGCAGGCACCTGCAAGGTTCTCGGAAGGCAGTTGGTTTGAGGGGAAAAGTTCCAAAATGATTTTCATAGAGAGCTCCCTTTAGTTGTGGTAGTCAGGGTTGAACAAGGCTGAGGGATATGGGTAATCTTTCTAGTTGGGGAATCTGATTGGACAAATATTCTTCATGTTTTAAAAAGCAATATAGATGACGTCTTCTAGACACAGTTTGGTCCCTTAATCCTTAATGCATTGAAAGAGATGCAAAAAACTGGGATTATTGCAGACCTACCAGAAATTACAGAATTGCTAGATGTGTGTGAAGTTTGTATGATGGGCAAGCAACATCGGCGACCTTTTCCAAAAGATGCCAACATAGCACATGCTCCTCTAGAGCTCACTCACACGAACCTCTGTGGGAAAATGGAGACAAAAGCGTTGGGTGGATCTTTCTAGTACATGGCACTGATTGATGACTACAGTAGGAAGACATGGATATATTTCCTAAAGAAGAAGAACCAGGCCTTTGGAAAATTCAAAGAATGGCATGCTATCATCAAAAATGAAACTAACAAGAAGCTAAAGATGCTGAGATCAGACAAACGCAACAAGTTCACATCAAAAGAATGTGAGAGTTATTGCAAAAAGCCACGAAACCAAGAGGCAGAAGCCCCCTCCACATACGCTACACCAAAATGGAGTGGCGGAGCATAAGAATCACATCATCTGTGAAATGGCGAGGAGCATGATGAAAGGGAAAGATCTGACAAAGTCTTTCTGGGTAGAAGCAACCAACACCACAGTGTATATTCTAAACATAGATATACCAAAGCTATAAAGGGAATGAGTCTGCAAAAAGCCTATTCTGGTAAGAAACTTTCAGTTGTGCATTTCAAAACTTTTGGGAGTGATTGCTATGTGCATGTGCTAGATGCATCTAGGACCAACTGGGATTCGAAGAGTAAAAAAAGTACAATCTTGGGGTGCAATGAAGAGGCAAAGGGTACCTCCTCTATAATATTGTGACCAAGAAGATACTAGTGAGTTGATATGTGGTGTTCAATGAGCAGCTTCATCAAGTGGAGGACGAGGCATCCCCTTTAGACAACCAGGAGCTACATCCAGCCGACACATCCACCAAAAAAAGTAGATCCACATCCCCAATGGTGCTTGGGAGGATTGACAAAAAAGAAGAAGACGATGACATATACAAGGACGAGCCTATAGAACCACAAAGGTAGAAGCCATTCCCTAAGTGGGTGTATCATTTCTTGGACAGAGAGATCCCTCAAGTCATTGAAGATGCACCATTCGAACAACGTCGTTCAAAGAGACTAGAGGAGCAATGAAGGGCACAAGAACACTTGGTCAACTATGCACTCATTATCGAGGTGATGAAGGTGGATGAGCCCACAAGTCTTACAGAAGCACAAGGCACTCCACATTATATGGAATCCATGCAGTTGGAGTATGGTTCCATCATGAAGAACAACACTTGAGACCTTGTGGATCATCCACAGAAACGCAAGGTCATTGGCACCAAGTGGGTCTACAAAGCCAAGTACAAGTCCGATGGATCATTGGATAAATACAAGGCTCGTCTTGTGGCAAAAGGTTTTGCAAAGGTTGAGGGTTTCAACTATCAGGATACATTTTCCCCCATAGCTAGATTAACCACATTCCGCATTGTCTTGGATTTCGTAGTGCAAGAAGTGTGGCCAGTATTGTAGATGGATGTTAAATCTACCTTTCTAAATGGAAATATCAAGGAGGAGGTATGTATGGAACAACCCCTAGGTTTTTAGATCCCCTAATCAAAAGGTAAAGTCTGCAAACTCAAGAAGTCACTTTATGAGTTGAAATAGTCCCAGGTGTATGGTACCAATGGGTTGAATATTGATCTTACTAGGAGCCCTTTAGATGCAAATTTGTATGTTTTTAAAGAACAAGGCAAGTGTATGATTATTATCCTTTATGTGGACAACCTAATCATCGAGCAACCATGAAGAAAGATCTTACAAACAAAGGAGATGCTGAGCAAAGAGTTTGAGATGATAGACCTTGGACTTATGCATTTTTGTTTGGGGATTGAAGTTTGGCAAGAGCCAGATCATATCTGCATCTTGCAACAAAAGTATGCTACAGAGATTATGAAAGCATTCGGAATGTCTGAGTGCAAAACAATGAGCACTCCTATGTAGGTTGATGCAAAAATTTTGCAAAAAGACTCTTCTCCACTACTAGACAAGTCTGAGTTCATGGGGAGTCTTATATGTGCAACACAAGTCCGAACCTTGTTTATGCATCAGGTGTGCTAAGCAGGTTTTCCACAAATCCCCTAGCAAACCATTGGAAAGTAGGGATGCACGTGCTGAAGTATATCAAAGGTACTATAGAGTATGGCATCACCTATGCCAAGGGCAAAACCTTGATTGGATTCTGCGACTCAGATTGGGTGGGAGACATGGACAGCAGGAGATCATTGACAAGAGATTTTTTTTCACTTGGATCTAGAGTTGTCTCATGGATTAGAAAGAAGAAGCCTACAGTTGCTCTTTCTTCCACCAAGGCTGAGTACAAAGCAACATGTTTAGCCTCTTGTGAGGTAGTCTAGTTAAGAAGAATCTTGGCAGCAATGGGGGCAGTCCAGAAGAAGCCTACAGAGTTACTTTGTGACAACCAAAATTGCATGGTGATGCAAAGAACCCCATGTTCTATGCTTACACCAAATGCATTGAGGTTCAGTACCACTTTGTGTAGGAGCTCATCATGGATGGGGAGATTGAGCTTGTTTACTATCCTACAAGACAGACAATGGTGTTGACATCTTCAAGAAGGCACTTGGGAAGGACTTGCTGGAGCGGCATCTTCATCTACTCGACATCGGACCAAAGAAGCAGTCAGCTTCGTGTGGACATTGAGGGGGGATGTTAGATAACAATGCTCCACTCTCATGTAACTATGCAGGTACCAGCTAGCTCTATCTATAAGCCCCCCATTATGAATTAACTGCCTCCCAATGCCTCTTTCCTGGATTAGCCATATACCGGCTAACAACTCCCACTGCGAATGCAATGTCTGGTCTAGTAGCTATCATAGCATACATAAGACTCCCAACCTTGGCCATCATGGGCCTTTCCTCATCTGATTTGGGACTATCTGTATAACTCAGTTTCACATATGGAGGCAATGGAGTACTCACTGCCTTCCCCCCCTCCATATTGAAATGCTGCAATACTTTTGTAACGTACTCTTTTTGTGAAAGCCAAAGGAGTTTCCTACTCCGATCACGTGTGATGCGCATACCAAGAATATGACCTGCAAATCCCAAATCCTTCATATCAAAGGCCTCATGCAACTTGGCCTTTAATGCATCTAGCTCATAAGTATTCTTGCTAGCCAATAGCATATCATCCACATATAGTGCCAAGATTATCAAGCTATTATCCTTAGCCCTTTAAGTATAGAGGCAGTGATCAATTTCACTCCTTCTAACACCCTGGGACTGAATGAAAGCATCAAACTTCTGATACCATTCTCTAGGCGCTTGCTTAAGACCATAGAGACTCTTCTTCAGCTTGCAAACTAAATGCTCTTTGCCCTTTTCTTCAAGCCTTCCAGCTGCACCATGTAAATTTCCTCATGCAAATCCCCATGCAAGAAAGCTGTCTTGACATCCATCTGCATAAGTTCCATATCCTCTGATGCCACTAGTCCAAGCATGCATCTAAGTGTGGTCATCTTCACAACCGGAGAGAATATCTCATCAAAGTCCACACTCTTCTCTTGCTTGAACCCTTTAGCAACCAAACGGGCCTTGTACCTAGGTACATCATCACCTGTGACCTTCATTTTGTAGACCCATTTACATGGCAATGCTTTCTTTCCATGTGGCAAAGAAACCAAGTCCCAAGTCTTATTCTTCATAAGTGAACTCATCTCTGATTGCATAGCATACTCCCACTTGCATTGATCCTCGTGCATCATAGCCTCTCTATAGCAAGAAGGCTCCCCACAATCAGTAAGCATCACATAGTCTACCCCTGGAACAAACCTATCAGGCGGTCTAGACACTCTAGATGATCTTCTCAAGGGCATTTCAGCTTGCTGTCCCACCTGCATATCAGCCACATTTGGCTCATCATTTCCACCAATAGATGATCCATCATCTACCCTTGATTGTATACCTGTGGCAGTACTTGGTGGTACCATTTCTTGCACATTTGGTGCATGGACAGCTTGCTGTCTATCAACATATGCAGGTGGATTCACATCCTGGAAAGTGATTCTCCTCATTTCCACATCCCTCATGGGTGCCTTATGCATCTTCTTTGCATTGAAGACCACATCATGGCTGCATATGATCTTCTTTGCTTCTAGATCCAAGAGACGATAGCCCATCTCTCCACTTTCACCATAACCCAGAAAGATGCATTTCCTAGACTTAGGATCTAGCTTCTTTCGAAGCTCTTTTGGCACATGTGCATATGCCTCACACCCAAATATACGCAAATGAGAGTAAGAGGGCTTCTTGCCACTCCATGCCTCTTCAGGAATAGCACCATCCAAACTCTTACTAGGTGATCTATTGATCACATGCACTGCAGTCTTCATGGCCTCAGCCCAAAAACCACCAGAAAGACTTGCATTGGAAAGCATGCATTGCAACCTTTCTTGAATGGTACGGTTCATCTTTTCTGCAACTGGATTTTGCTTTGGAGTATGAGGGGATGTGAGCTCCCTCTTAATCCCACGTGTATCACAAAAATGCTGAAAGTCATGAGAGAGATACTCTCCACCATTGTCAGTCCGTAGGCATTTAAGCGTTCTACCTGACTGATTCTCAACCAAGGCCAGCCATTTCTGAAATACCTGGAACACATCACTCTTCCGAGCTATAGCATAAGCCCACACTTTCCTAGTTGCATCATCAATGAATGTCACATAGTATTCAGCCCCGCCTAATGATCGTGTAGGCATGGGACCACATACGTCTGAATGCACCAAATCAAGCTTTTCAAACTCTTTCTTTCCCCTTCTTTTATGGGCTGATTTAGTCTGCTTCCCATAGAGATAGTGCTCACAAAATTCAAAATCAGAGAAACTCAAATGTGGTACATAACCCAAATGGCATAAGAGTTTCATTCCATTCTGGCTCATGTGCCCCAACTTGCAATGCCACAAAGAAGTGCTTGGCTGCTCGATTATTGCAACAACATGATCAAATACCCCTGATACATGTAAGGGATACAAAGTCCCACACTTGGCACCCCTGGCCAAAAGCATAGAGCCCTTCTGAATTTTCCGACTTTGAAAGCCAAAAGTGGTGTGAAAACCAGCATCATCTAGTTGACCCACTGAAATAAGACTCTTGGTCAGCTTAGGCACATGTCTCACATGTTTCAAAACAAATGCAGACCCATTTGCAGAAGAAAACTTTATGTCACCTACTCCCACTATGTCACATGCATAGTCATTTCCAAGATGCACACAACCTGTCTTTCCACTGTCATAAGTGGAGAACCATTCCCTATGGGGAGTAACATGGAATGAAGCACCAGAATCCAAAATCCAATCCTGGGAATATGCATCATCTGAAGTGGTAAGCAACTTTGCAGATAAACTAGACATGAAGAGAACGTCATTGTCACTATCATGAGTGACTGCATTGATCTCCTCGATCTTGACTTTTCCTTTGTCCTCCCTTGGACTCTCTTCCTTTTGATTTGCACCCCAATTTGCATTCTTTTTCTTATCCTTTTGCTCTCTTTTCAGCTTGTAGCAATCCTTTTTCATATGGCCCTTCTTGCCACAATGGTAACACTCAATGTTCCCTGCCCTGGATTTGCTACAAGACTTCCCTCTTTCTTGGGACTTCCCCCTGAACTGTGATCTACCCCTTTGCACATTTAAGGCTGCATCCTGCTTGTTGCCATCCATAGACTTCCATCTAATCTCCTCAGCCAACAAGCTACCCACAACATCATCAAATTTCAGTACTCCACCAGGTGCAGAGTTATTGACAGCTGTACGGAAGGTATCCCATGAGGATGGCAATGAACATAAGAGAAATATTGCCTTAGTCTCCACATCAAAATTCATCTTCTGAGCCTGAAGCTAGCTGAAAATAATATTGAATTCATTCAAGTGAGAAGCACTTCCTTCATCTGCAACTAAAACAACCTCTTCATGAGGTAAACTTTATTAGAGGCAGTTTCCTTCTCATAAGTGGCACACAGTTTCTTCCACAAATCTTCTGTAGTCTGCTCATTTACTACTGTGAAATAAACTGACTCTGCAAGATGAAGTCTAATAGTAGAGTTTGCTAATGCATCCAACTCATTCCAATCATCCTCAGACATATTTGCACGCTTAGCTTCAATCCCTGCAAGGGGTTTAATCTGCTTCTTTTGAATAAGCACATCCCTTATTTGTTCTTTCCGCAAAGAAAAGTTTGTCCCATCAAACTTTTTAATGCTGAAAAACTCCTTTTCAGACATGGAAGAGGATGCCATGATGAAATGAAACAAAATCCCAAATGCTAGTGCCTACAAGAGAGAATCACACTAAATACCAGGTGCACCCAAATGTGTATGTGACAATAGAGTGAAATATCACCAAAACTCAAAGCTCAAAGCATCAAAAGATGCATCTGACTCATGTGCATATACTATGCATCCATATGAGCAAATCTGGCCCAAAAGAAAATGCCAATAAGTGCCAAATGACTCAAGCATAAACATCGTCCACTGGCATATGCATCAATAATATCTCATCCAAGAGAGCATAGCACTATCAGTGCATCACCTGCAATGTGTCAAAGCTTTCCCTCAGCATAAAATAGCATCCATGTGCAAAGCGTTCATAAAAAATAGCATCCCACAAGGCAATTTGGGCCTATCAGCACATCCAATAAGGACCGTAATGCCTCCAAATGGCCTATAAATCATCCACTACAACCCAATGCATACCACGAATGAGCGCACACTACTCAAACTGCAACCAGAGTGATCTACATAAGGTATGCTCAAGAAATCATAGTCCTACAGTAATGACTCCTACTGAAAAATAGAACCTGAGATGCCTCAAAACATGGGTGCCATTGCATAATCCGACTCAGCAAGAAAATCTGCAAATATCTCTCTTTTGCCGGATCTCCAAAATCCCAACCGATGAGTGAGAAATGGGAGTCAACACTTATCCACTGCCATGTGGCATAAATCTAAGGTTTCAAAACCTTAGAATGAAAAATGCATAATAGAGAGATGAAATCAAATACATAGAGATCTATAACTCTGAAAATCCTCCATCGAATTGCACAAGAACTGATAGGTAGGGGTTTTTGGGTGTCCGAAACGCAATGGGACAGACGGTTTTGAAAACCGTGGTCTCAATCACTGGGTCCAACACACGAACCAAAAAATGTTTTTGGAAACAAAATTGTATGTAAACTCCACTGGAGTGCGAATGATGAGCAACATAGAAGTTTTAGGACCTGAGCTTTATGAGAGTTTGTGTGGAATATGTATATACATGACTTCATTTACAATTATGAAATCAATGAGGTTTTGGAGAGAGAACTAATCTTGGAAAGTGCTTCATGTTGATTATAAAATACAAGAGATGATGAGACAAAACACCTTTATGTTCCAATAAGAAGACAACGATGTATCCTACGCCCCCAGGTTTAAAAGGAAGAAGACATTTTGTGACTTCATTGTTATGAGCATCGAGATGAACATAGTTGTTTTGAGACGAGATATGGTGTGAACAACTACACTATAAAGTTTGGTAGTGGGGAGAGAATGGTGTAAGTTTAGCGCGATGGGCCTGGAAGAGGTTTCTACCACAATCTCATCGAAGTGCATATTGGGTGGTGTTGGCATTTTGAGTTGGTAGATGGAATGGCCACAACAAATCACCTATCCACACAAATCTTGAACTCCAATTTCTAGGCGTGATCTCAGTACACCTTCATCTTCAACTTTTGGCATTGCAGAAATGAATGAATTCATGGAAGTCAATTGCAACTTCAGAATGTGGAGGATGGGTCCCATACAAGTCTTTATTATATGAGATCTTTCATTCACTTAAATTTGATGGTACATTCCACTCACAAAAAATGGTGGGCTAAACCTTTACATTATACAACAACACTATTGGAAGTGGCAATCAATTCTTCCAACAATCAAAATACATACAATCACGTGAAAGCTCAACACTTTTGTATAGATTGAGAATGGTAGCCCATGGCAAGACTATATGAAGGGTTCCCAAAAGCCAAAGAAACAAAACTTCCCCAATGAGCATAAGAGTTTGGAGCTAGTCTGAGGAAGGACATATCTTAGAACATTGTAGGACCAATAGAAGAGCACATGTTAGGGAAGGACGGCCTATCAATCCACTTACATTATAGGCTTGTATAAATGAGAGAATTGCTAAGGTCCATAATTTACGTTTAACCCTTAAGCATCACTGCCTTCATTTACTTCATTGTACGTTGTGCTTCGAGCTAAATTCCCTGACTATCATCAACCCACCAAATCTGTGCACCGTAACCTACCAAATCTGTCTTCCTTTACTTTTTGAATCATTTTTTAGGACAAACAAGTTCTCCATGTGCTTATTAGTTGTCTTATGTTGTTCAATTAAGGATTCCTCCTAGATAATTCCCATTGTTTTTCAATGACCTGAGCAAAGATTTTTATTATGTCTCTAAGGAACGCCTCTCTTTCAAGTCCTACACTTGAATGTATAAAATCCGTGAAAGCATTAGCAACCCAATCACATAATTGTACCAACTTGACATATGTGTACTCCGATGTTTGTAGAAACTAAAAGATGACACATGTGCTTGGTGTGAGTAGGATCTTCAGTTCTCGCATTCAAATATGACTACAAAAACAATTGCAGACATCCAACTAATATGTCCTACCCTATGCATCCACTATTTTTTGCTCAAGACTTTTTTCACAATTTTTATATACACAGTGTTTTGAAACACAACACCCAAGGAAGGGCCCGTTCCCTCGGATTATAATTCTTTGGGGAAGGAAGCACGTTGCCTTCTTGGCCACACACTGTGTGGTTATAATAATTATGTTACATATTATTACAGAGATATATCTAATTGCTTGTTCATATGAAATGTGCAAAATTTTGCTCTCTTGCCTTTCCTAAGAGATATTTACTCAATCTAAATTCTTACGACGTTTACTATTGTGTCTTGAGGTGCTTACAATATCATTCTCCAAGCATACCTGTTATCGTATCCTACTCTATAACTTGGTATTGTCTACTTCTATTGCTAGGTATTTTGCTACTATCTTATGCTTTCACATCCATGCATTTTGCTATTATCTTATGCTCTCACCCTTTTCTCCTCCAACTTTCTTCTTAATAATGAAAATTGATGTGTTAGAAGAAGGGATCTTTCACTCAATTACAAATCTCATGCATCATATACCAAGCAATCTATTTTACTTTTCTCCTCAATTTTTTCTTTGTTTCATTTTGAAGTGCGCATATAACACCACATGTTTTGATTGATTCAAGCATGGATGTAAACATATAAAAAAACACATCACTGTCCTTCATTTTGACTCCTTTTGATTATCTTATTGCACCCTAGTTCTACACTTTTAGTCATTCTAGATAAGTTTGTGGACTCTGCTAATATTCGGAGTTTCTTTTTGTCATAGGATTGCTTTTGCAACAAATTCCAACTTTGGAACCATGAATATTGATGGTTTTACAATTCTTTGATATTGGTAGTGTCTTTGGGGAAAGTTATCTCGTTCTCTTATTGAGTTGGACGAGTATCCTAATGTTTTTAAGGTGGTTTGTTCCATTGTATAAGAAACAATTGTTTCAAACCCCATGACAACATTTACCCATATACATGAGCATCATATTAAGTATTTTCCGCTTAGCAAAATGACCCTCATAATCACTACCTGGTTTAATTACATACTAGTTGAATGACGACTTTTGACGAGGAAAGGAAAGGATGTTTTGGATGATTAAAAAACCAGCACATACTAAACTTTTAAAAACTATTCAAAATAGCCAACTTGAAACCGTTTCAACATCTATTGTCCCTTTTTGCAATTGACAATGGAAAAAGGAAAAACATGAACAGATTCCAGCTCTCAAATTCAAATTTAGGTTTGAAACCTCTTTTTGAACTAAGGTGGATTTGATCCTTATGCCCTCACTCAATTCGAGTACAAATATCTTAGATTTGCGTATTTGATATCCTCCCATCTACCTTTTCATCATTGCATTGATGAATAAGTTCATGCTGAGCCGACCTCGATGTGGGTTTATATTTATTACAGGCATTGGACTTCGAAGTAATGCACATTTAGAAGATGTGGAATACCAAACCATATTTTTATATTCAACCTACTTGTACTTTGAGCACAGCTCTCTAGAAGATGGTGGTAGTTATTACATTCATCTCTAGAATATGGCAAGAGTTGCCTCCTTTAGGAACTGGATGCCCCTTCAAGGAGTATGCACATACTGCATTTTTGGCCCTGTTAAGGGTCTATGGAGAGAGGGTGCATTTTTTGTTAATCTTGCCCGATCTTGAGTTTTCAATTCAAAAGTCATGCTAACTTTTTTAATCTTGGTTTAAATTTAGATTAATGGTAGTTTAGTTGATACTAATGATGTTTTTTGGCCTTATATGAGGGGTATGAAATGCTTTTATCTTTTTGTGACATTATTTTAATGAGGGTCTCCACTCATATTTAATGGTCCATCCCCTCTTTCACCTCTCTCCTCTCATCTCTTTTCACTCATCTATCTTTCCTCATATTTTTTCATTTTCACAATGCTTTTTTCTCTTTCCTCTCCTTCCAATTTACACCTTTCCTTCCCTTTCTAAGAGTAATTGGGAAATGTTATTGTAATTTTTATCAAAGCTACTTTGATTTTTACTTGGCCAGCACTAGGACGTTTTTTCAAATTCTAAAATCCTGTGCTTCCACATGGCACAATATACACCTTTAGATTTTTCTAATTCTGAAAGCCCAAAAGCTTTTTTTTTAATTCTGAAAGCCCAAAAGCTTTTTTTTTTAATTCTGAAAGCCCAAAAGCTTTGAAAGCTTTTGAAAAGCTGCGTAAAAAGCCACGGCAAAACCTTTAAATATAGGCGAAACATAAAAAAACATTGTAATTTCAAGTGTGTAATTTCAAGTGTGTTGCTGTTTGTTCATCATTCATCATCACCATCAAGTTTGCTTCTACTTCCTTACTTGCCAATCCATGTAGGGACTCATCAAGCAAGTCGTCTGGAGTAGATCGAGAGCACTGCTCGCCGAGTTGGACAACTTCCATCTTAAGCAACGGTTAGATTCTTGTCTTTTAAAAACATTCGGGTGTTTGTTATGTTCTGCATGCAGCCGCTCGCCGAGTTGCACAACTTCCATCTTCAGCTATGGTTAGAGCTATGGTTAGATTCTTGTCTTTTAAAAACATTACTGCTTGGAGCTTGTATTCGTATACATCCCAAGACTCTTCTCCTAAGATGCAGAAGTCAGGCAACCACATAGCTCATCAACGATGCTAGCCTTGGTGTTTGCAAGCTTGCGTACTTCAATTATCACTGAATCTGTTGCCGTTAGCTTTTGGAAGCTTATATGCGCAGTAGCACTCTAAAACAATCTTAATTCTTAGAAAGCATGATATACTCGCAGTCTAGATATGATGGAGAGTGTCTTTCGTGGGCAGTTTTGGCGAGTGTCAAACGGGAGCTTCCCTAATATCCTCACTTCCATTGTTCTGTTGTTCCCATGTTTTTGCATGCTGCTTTATACCTCCGCTTAGTCACCAGGATTGGTTGGTAAGTGTATTTCTTTTGTGGATTGACCAACCGTTATTCAAACAGATCGACTACTGATCAAGTGATCAATTTCTTGACCAGATTGAGAGATGGAACCCCTCGCCCAATTGAAGCAAGACTTCGGATATCAGCAGAATGGATTCTTAGCTCTCATCAGAAAAATGGAAACCTGTTCCCGCAGCTTAGCAACTTTGCAATGTGATTGCACCAGACTTCAACGCACCATTGGTGCGAATCTTGCTATAGAAATTTCTGATAGATTATCTCCCGTAAAAGATATAGATTTACCAGCTGCTATCTCAAGATAGTCTCTCAGACTCTTCCATATCTCATCCTCCCTCTCCTTCAGAAGTTAGAACTCCGTCGAAGCGTTGGCATTATCGTTTATCCTGTTGGCTTCGACCTTGCTAAAGGACCCACTTTATCATGTGCAACTGTCAGCATCCCTCGATGCTTGGAGACTATAACAAGCCCTCACCCACACAGACAAGCTGCAACTTGCAGCTCCATTGATCGCCGAGGAGGAGCTGGGTCTCGAGCTCCCGCCCATGAACGTTCGTCGACCCGGACTCCTCACTCCCGGTCTGTGAGGACCTTTCGTGGCGATGAAAGAGCAGGGAGAGGCTTAGAAGGCTCGCGCTCGACTGAGAGAGTGAGAAAGGGAGGGGAGGGCCGAGCGGGGTCGCGGAGAGACGCCCATCAGAGAGTTCGGGAAGGTCAGAGAGCCATTTTTTTGCAGTTTTCATCATCTCTCAAGTCATGTAGGAGCGAGCTCTTCTCTTGCAAATTCTTGATCGCACTTGTTCTATTGCTACGCATTCGCTATTTGGTTAAGTGCATCTGTTTCTGCAAATTGACTACCTGTTTTCCATTTCTGGCTGTTTTCCTTTGATCGTTACATGTTTCTGGAGACCGTTAGTCTGCCTTTGCTTGCGGGGATCCTTAGCTAGATTGTCAAAGCAGTGCTACATCATTAGCTTATCTGTAAGTCAAAGTAGTGCTATGTCGTTAGCTTTGTGGTATTGAAGGACCTGGCTCTCTCTCCTCTGTATTAGCCAGGGGAAGCCATGCAGGACATAATCTGTTATGAAATCACATTGTCTTTAAAACGCGTTCGTTAAGATATTCTTCAGAATATTTTTGTCACTTGCGTCTGGCTTTGGGCTTCCTGTTCATGTTGTCTAGAATAGAAGGCTTATTTCGATGGGATTAGCAAGCGCCAACGCTGATTTTATTTTTCGTGGATTCTTGACCTTACTTGTCTAGTGCCCAGGTTTGAGACAGTGCTTAGTATCATATTTGTATTGCTTTAGCATTGCACTGTAGTTATATTGGAAGTTCTTGTGGCATGTATCCCACGAGGATTTCATTGTGCGGAATACACGTCTATTCTATTTCTTGATGTTGGCCATGTATAGCGGCCAAATAGGACTGTTTGCTTCTCGAGACAGACAGACGGGTAAAACAGCAGTAGTTTCCATTGTAGGTTGCGCTGGCTTGCCACAACCTTGTTTCGTTGTAGGTTGGGATGTGAACCCCCTTTTACAACTCACAATTTCCAATCAATAGTGCATATAGGTCGATAGACAAAAGTACCAAAACGCTGATGAGAAATTTTGACATTCTCTAGGTCGCTACAAGCTCGCAGCATTGACAAATAATTACTAAAGGAACTAAGCCTCCGAGAGATAGATATCAGCACACGGACGATGTCTAACGTTGGATTGTGTATAGCTTTTCTGCTTGAATTTATCATCTTTAGGAAATTGCACATATGCTAACAAACATATCCAAACATGCTGAACACGAGGAATGCATATTGACTAATCATGATTGTTTTTCAGATTCCAACACTCCAGCAAAGAAATAGGCCACTTGTCGTCGAGCTGTGGACGTCAGAAAGGATACTCCACGTAAGTACAATGTACGGTCATTTCAATTCTGAAATGTTTCTGCACCGTCTGTTGCTCTGGTCCGCATTAATGCGCTACACCTCCAACACTGGAGGTGACTATTCAAAACGGGGGGATGGCACGTTCCCCTATGATATATAATTTTTGGAGAGACATGTGCCGGCTCTCCACCATACATTACGTATGGTTTTTTTTTTTTTAACTCCTCATCTTGAGCACGCACACTTCTTCGCACATTCTGTTTCCGCAAGGGAACATTACATTTGCTTGGTTCGACCAACATACTGATCATGTCTGCAACACTTCTGTTTTCGAGATGTTTGCAGGCTCCAAACGAGTGTCTTCTCCTAAAGGTACGCACAACAAAATGTATTTGCTTGATTCAAGTTATTTTATCAATTCTTTCAATTTCTAAAGATAGAGGTTCAGTCCATTTTGTTTTTCCTGTTGCGTTTAGACAAAACCACGTGAGTGAAATTGTAGCAAAGTTTCGGATGGTTTTTATTATTAATCCTTGTAGGTGTTTAAACCCGAACATAAGACATCGATTCATGTCACGATGTAGAAATGACCACCGGAAACTCCTTCGAACATGACCATTCGTCAACACTCAGAGCAGCCAGAGATCGAGCTATTCAACTTGATATAACATCAAGAAAGATGTCCTTGAGGCCAGCTACGTCATCGTGGTTGACCATCGCAGATAGATACAAGCAATGGGTTAGTAATTGCGCGGCTATTTTCTCTAGCCTTCAAATCTGCGGTGTTTGTGGCATAACCACGCTAGTGTCTGCAAACCAAAGGATTGTTTCTTCGCAAGGCATAGGGATCTCAAGCCACAGCGCCGCACTCGGAAACATGATACTTTTGGATGCCTGCGAGAATATGGGCATGCAAGTGACTTACTGGAAATGCCAAAGCTGCACACGAGATGCCTAGCCGAGCAGATACATTGTGCGGTTGATGCCACAGTACTCTTGGCAGTTGCTTAAAACAAACCACCTCCACACGCAACTGCTAAGCATCATAGATGTATCCATTTCAGTTACCACGACTGCAAATGCGATTGCTCGTGGCACACTCGATCGAAGGTCACTTCTAGACAATCCTCTGATATCTTGGCGAAACGTCCCACTAAGCTCGGCTCAAGAAATCGTGACGAACGAGCTGTCAGGTGTGCTCGCATACAACATCGAGAACAATCCAATATTGCGCAAGTACAATTCTTTAGCAGAGCGTGCGGACATCAAGATGGGTATGTGCATCTTGAGTCCTCAAACCATTGCAGGTATCTTGGAACTACACGATGAGACAGCTCCCTTCGAGTTAATGTCAATAGCGGAATCTCAGCCTCTGAGCTCCTGCTTTTGCAAAACATGGTGGACCCCGCGAACCGTCGCGCCTTTGATGCAAGGGATAAGCATGAGTTTGCCTCCATACAGCTACGGGATACAGAAATGCTTTCAGAGAGGGTCGCTTCATTCCACGTCGATGGAGTAGCAGCAGCTGGCAGTGCGTGCATTGACATAACCATGGAGTCAGCAGTGTTCCCATTCCTGTTCCCTTTCGGACGGGGCTACTATGATGGCTGCATACAGTTCAGCAACTATGTGAAAATGAGAATATGCACCTTATTCTCTATCTACACGCTCTATAAGCCGTACCTGTTGATCATGTTCCAGTTAAAACAGGCAGTGATGATTGCCAATTCAAGCAACTCTACATGCTTGCAACGAGACATCGACCAATATAGGAAAGCCAACCCTGCCACGACCGATGAAGATGCAATGAGACACGTGCTTCGCTACAGCATGCCATCAACAATGCCGGGGTCCCCATCGTGGCATCGACGGCAACTGAAGGACCTCATAACGATGGTCGATGCTTGGGGCCTCCCAGATTTCTTTCTGACATTCACTGCAGACGAGGTCACCGATACACGGTGGCAAGAAATTAATGTGATCGAGAGCATCGCAACGCATTATAATGCGCAATTCACTTGGAAGGATTGTCCTGTTGAATGCGTGGCACTTTTCCACGCACGCTTCCACATCTTCATGCGCAAGCATTTGCTTTCATCCGACGGTCTGCTTGGCCGAATACAACACCATGTCGTTCGTTATGAGATACAAAACAGGGGTTCCCTACACGCCCATGTCATATTGTGGGTCCACCATGATGATCGTCAGCGAATTGCAAATGAGATTTCAGCTTACGTCCCCAGGGACGAGGCCCTGGATCCTCGAAACACAAGGCTGCGAGAACTAGTCCTCAGGAAGCAATCGCACGTATGCAGGAAAGCGTGCTACGTCGGACCGTCACACCACAGTTGCAAGCACGGCTTCCCTTTCGCAACACAGCCAGAATATGAACCCATCCTCGACCCTCTGACGCAACGTTGGTTGTATTACCGGCCGGGACATGAGCACCGAAACGTCGTCCCCTACCACCCTTCCGTGTTACTGTTGTGGGGTGCGCACATGAACATACAGCGGGTGACAAACTCTTCAATCTCTCACTACCTCCTCAAGTACGCGATGAAATCTGAACCAATGGGCAAACTGAACATCCGTTCAGAAGATGCCTCACGTTTGGGGTTGCAACATCTCGACGAAGTAAAGCTGAAACTCATCGCTGCGAGCCACTTATTAAAACCAACCTCTCCAACAGAGGCCACGCTAAACTGCATGCAGATACCAACAATCACAAGGAGCGAGACCGTTCACTATGTCGACTCCTCGCCACCATCTCTAAGACAATGCATCGTCTCGCGAAACAACAACGTCACCCTGCACCCGGTCGACATATACTGCGGGAGACCGAGCGTCATCGAGGAGAGCACATTCTACGATTACCATAGGCAATATGTGATACGAAAGCCCAAGGAAACGCAACGTGGAACGGTCGGTCTTGACCTCTTCGGCAACAGGATCGCAAAATGTGAGCGAGTAGTCAGATTCACTGACTACCACCCTGGACATCAACTAGAGGGGTACTTCTACAACGTGCTCTTGCGAAAACTCAGCTTCAGGAATGAAACGGAGCTCATATCACCTGCCAACACAGCTGGATCCTACTTTGTCGAATGCCAAATGCGCGGCCTCATATTGAGCAACGAGGACCTCGAGATGTATGTGACCGAATACACGCAAAGGAACTTGCTAGCGACTGACCACACGGACCAGTTGATCAATATGATATTGCAAAAGGTTGCGATCATCCGAGACTGCCCGATGGAAGCGCCTAACATCGACCAGCAAACCGTCGAAGGGCCAACACGCGCGAGGTTATTGCAAAAAATGGCCGAGTTTCGCACCGTCGCCAATGCCGCATTGACAGTAGAACAACAAAGAGTCTTCGAAACTATTATGGACGTCAAACGAAAAAAAAAAGACCGAAAACCTCGATGACTAACGTAATTGTCAATGTTTACGCAGGTACGACATTGAAAGACGCAAGCCTCGAGATGAAGGAGGAGCCTCCACTGAAGCGCCCGCGCAAGGGAATCGCGCGAGCCTCATCGTCTACTGCATCACGTGCAAGCCCAACAACAGAAAGTACATAGGGAGCACGACGGACCTGCCGCGGAGGATCAAACAGCACAATAAAAAACCACCGGCGAAAATGAAAGAGGACTTGCAACATTACAAGCCCTTCGAAGAAAATTTTGAAATCAAAGTTTTGGAAACAACAGACACCGTAGACAAAGCACGAACTTTAGAGCAGTACTACATAAGGAGCCACAACACAGTAGGTCCATTAGGTTACAACACGCTCGAGGGCCATCCGGCCAGAGCGCGGAAGTACTATTTCCTAAAGCATAGGAACATAATTTGACCCAAAAAATAAACATTTGTGCCTTCGAAAAAAGGGATCCAATGAAGTTGCAAATGGTGCTGGAACTTTTGTCGTACATGCAATGCAGCTTTGGGTTTGGATTTTTCCTGTCACAGTTGCATGCTTCTGGCTCAATTTCGTTTTGATTTATTATTTATACATTTCTGAAATACATCTCCTCATCGTTCGCTCGAAGTGGAATGACAATAGATTTGCTTACAATGCAAAGAATAGGAATTTGTCTTTCTCCTAAAAAAAGAAAAACTACGTTTTACTGTCGACATGAACAACATCTCTAAAAAAGGTTGCATGCAATTGAACATCAATCTTCTGCATCATTTTTGACAACGTGACTCATGTGAACCTCAACAAGATAGCAAAAGAGAGAAGTATTCATCAAGAGCCCAGCTGGACAAGCACTCTAGTTTTCTCTAAATAGGGTCTTAGAGCTTGTTAAAAGCAGGGCCATAGTGGTTTGCCACCTTGTTTATAGGCTATTCACAACAGCCAACTCAAAACCAATTCGACATCCCTTGCCAAACCCAAATCTCCCAAATCTCTTTTTGCAGTGGACTATGGGAAAACACGAATAGATTCCATCATCTATCTATTTCTATTCTATCTATTAAGGACGAACACTTCTATGGCACGTGGCAGCATGAATGCTCAGGTTTGAGGAAAGGAAGACAGGTGTCTGTGTGAAACGTCAAACGTTATCCTAAATCCAAATCGTCAATCGCTTCCCACTACCTCAATCACTTTGATCATTGAAACCTGAACCCAAATCTTCAATCGCTTCCCTCGGTATACCATTTAAGCATTGTTGTTGGATGCAGGGAGACCTGGAAGAGTACAATGCACAAATGAAAAAGATGGCCCAAAATTCCCTCGATGTTCATACTGCAGACACCATGGAGCACGACAATACATTAACAATCCGAGATGAATCAAGCATTAGTCGCCATAGTCTCTCCCATGCACAGTTACAAAAATATGTTCCTCGAATCTCCGATCCTAAGGTGCAATCCAAATCATTCCATGGTTTTTGGGCTGAAGATAGCAGGAAAAGGCGCAAATTGTGGTAGCCAGCAAAGGACGACAGAGTTTTCCTTCAAAAGATGCTTATGCCATGGCCGTCAATGTTGATAGAGTCATACTCTACCGTGCATTTGAACTTGAATGATCTGATTTCCTGCTCACCGGTCTGGATCATTTGCATAACGAAAGGAAAGATTTAGCCGCTACTTGGAATTCGCAACAACCCAAAGGAGTCAAATGCAATTGGCCATTGCTGCGCTCACTGTTGATCTCCAATTTCGCACAAGTTAATGTTACAGAATTGGCGTTGCAGTAGGACGTAGAGAAATCAACTCGATTTCCACATTGAAATATCAACGGGGCCAATGAGGCAGGAGGCTATGTAATCCTCATTTGCCACGTTCTCCATGCCAGCAAAATGGATCCTAACTATGCCCTCTATCTCTAGACAAGCTTCTTTCTGTGCGGACAAATTTTGGTCATAGAATAATTTATAAGCGCAGATGTTGGCCAAATATATTTTGCATCCCCGTGGATCTTTACAACTGCCTTTTCTTCCATTTACAAGAAATATTGTAGGTGTTTATGGACAAAATTGCAAAAATCGCATTCCAACATCGCGAATAAAGTGTACCTTAATCCCCTCACGGTTTCAAGCCTGATGCTGAAAGGAGATATTAAAATCTGTAGGCATGATAGAGTTCATGAAGTAGCGCCTCCCAAATATATAATGCCGCGACATCCTGGTCTGGGAAGGCAACCAAGGCACGACATTTTCCCCCCTTTTCAAACATGCAGCTCGATTTCTTCTCCTGCACCTTTTGAAGACTGGAGCGTCTTGAAAGATCCCGTCCGAGCCTCTCTCCCACCCCAACTTTGGCCAGGCTCCACCAGCTCTCTTGAGTCCCGGCTCCTCCTGCCCTAAAAGTGTCGCATACCTCCTGATTGTCGAAGAATACCAAGGTGGGCTCTTCTTGGTAGCCAAACTCGAGCGAAGGTGTAGAATTTGGGGAGCTTTGGAGCGTTGCACCGCACATAACGCAATGCACATTTGATCCTACGGGTCTGTCTACTAAGATAAAATCTCTTGATATGTATCGTGAAGCGCTTTTGGAGGCCTTGCCGTCGGTTTTAATGCCTCCTTGGCTGGAATCAGAGACAACGAAGCCACATTGCGTTGAGATCTTGACTCACGTTTCCTTCATGTGTTGTGCTAACTTTTTTGAAAACCCACTTGGAAACCGGTTCAATCTCATGCCATAATTGCTCTCTATCATCAAATTTTGTAGCGTGCATCTCATCCATCCAATTGATGACTTCCCTATAGTATCTTGGTGGCAACTCCACCCCCAGCATGAGTTTACTAGATATGTTTGGCAATCAACGCTCTCTTGCTATATATGCTGGAAGTTTTAATCGTCATCATTTTTTTCACCTTCTAGATGGTTTTGTTTGATCAACATTGCATCGATGAATAAAGGAGGCATTGCAAAATGAAGTTGTGTCAAGCCTGCGGATGCTTTTCCTGGCCTGGCGTATCTTAGATCGGCGAGCAACAAGATAGAACCTATTCAATTGGAATTTGGTTGGTAGATAGAGCAGCATGCTATAACTGTAGGAATCTCATTCATGATTTGTGGCGCGCTTGGCTGAATTGTTTGCAACAACGGGGCTCTGGCTGTCGCTCTTTGACTTCCGTACTATGAGTTGGTAGGAAGGGGTAGAAGACCCAATTGTGGGTCGGTGTAGAGGGTTTGCTACAGTCTAGATGATCCTAGCCAAAAAAGCTTGGAGACCCAAACATATTGCTTTCTTCAAGTTATGTACGTGTCCTACATGTAGTGGGAGCAAACACCAATTGTAGTGGAGACAAATGTTTGATAAGTAGGGGGAAAAAAGGATGATGGGATTTTGCTAATAGGAGTGAAAAAATTGGAATAGAATTTGAGGAATAACCCAGAAAAGGATGGCAGGAAAACGGAAAGAGGGGACAATGAGCACACCAATTGTGCTAGACATTTATCTTGGGCCGAGTGGCGACATTGGTACACCAACATTGCATTACATTGTAAGCCGTTTGCATCATGGTTCAGGCATGGTTCATCAATGGTGTATGTTTTCTGAAAGATTGCATTGAAGATGGATGATGCTCTAGAAAAGGCAATGAATTCTTGATATTATGATAGTGGATTTTCATCCAATGCATCATCATACGAGCATGAAAGCATTAGGACAAAGTAAGGTTTTGGCCCGGTTTTGTTGGTAAAGATAGAGAGACGTTCTTCGCAAGGAGAGTAAGAAAGAGCCGAAGTTTTTGAAGAATGGTGATGCGGGCTCTGTGAAGATGATACCCAACTCTGGAATTTTTTACAGAATATCCGCCTCTTGGCCATTTTGTTGTTTGTGATATGCGACATACTGTGGTGATCAAGGCGTTAAGGAGAAGGAACCTAGTTTGCCCTTTTTCCCTTTTTGATATCTTTATTATATAAAAATCGTATGCCATGTCTTGGAAACTCTTTCCTTTTTGATAAATCTGAATCTAGCTTTGCATCAACTTTGTTACTCCCACTAACACATGAATCTTATTGCTACCACTAACACACACCATGGCATTAGTCCATGCAATCCTTAAACAATATATCATTGCACTGGAGGGAAAATTATTTATTCATAACATGGTCATACAGGGCTTATAATGCAACTGCCAATGTTTATGCATACTCACATATTTGATCTATCAATGATTTAGCACTCTTAAGTCAATTCTTTTCTTTCACCACCAAGTGTTGGAATCTTATTGTGAATGAAGACATTATTATTGGTTGTCAACATAGCAAACACAAATAGATAATATATTGTTTTAAAATATTAAAAATCAAACAGGCAAGTGGACTTTGGGAGGTATTATCTTGATTTGAACATTACAAAAGCTGATAGCTTCACATGAACAAGGTGTTATTGCATTTCAAAAGTCTTTATACTTTCAAGAAAGAGTTAGTTTTTTCATATATGTATGCAACTCTCATCGTGAAGACATATTGAAGTAGGACTCTTTCCTTCGGAGATGGATCCTAGGATGCATATTTCATTCTTTGCTCTGGACCCCTTTTTTTTATACCTCCAGCAGTGGCTAGCAAAAATATATGTGTTTACGTGCAAAATATCCTCTGCGGCCCCAAATGGACAAAAGTCCTATGAGCTACGGCATGGGTGGCCTCCAAACTACTCTCCCATTTCAAAAGATAAATCTAAGAAGTTAGATTGCTCTATGCATCTTCGTGTGGGGTATGGTAACATGGATGGCATCGAAACCTATAACCAATAATGCCATGCTACATGACAACTTTCTCTAGACATAGTAGTCTTTCGTATCTATAGGTGTTATATTCCACCAAACCTTTTCCTTCCATTATTGCCCAATAGCCCAAGGCCATCTACGCTCTCTCTTTCATTGCCTATCCAAGATCTCTCTCTCTCTCTCTCTCTCTCTCTCTCTCTCTCTCTCTCTCTCTCTTTCCAATAACAAGGTTGTAGTAGTTGACTTAGATGTTTCCTTTCTAGGGTTGTAGCAATTTTGTGTGCAGGGGGAGTTGAGGGGGGGAGGGGGTTGACCGATTACACAAGAGAGGTATCTCTTTTTCACTCGCTCTCTCTTTGGTTGCAAAAGGTAGCTCTATTTGAATTAACAAATAAACAAGCACTCTCTATCTCTCTCTCTCTCTCTCTCTCTCTCTCTCATAGATCTATTTATGCCCCTAAGGGCAAGACAAGTAAAGGGGTACACATGGCAAGAAGCATCACCTTCACACTAGAAATATTTTTTCTAAACAAAAGCATGAAGGTCTTCACAAACAAACTTCAGCACGCACGTGATCTCTCTCTCGCTCTCTCATGACTCCAAACACAACTAAACATTATTTTAAAAAGCTTTTCTCTCTCTCTTTTTGTAATGCCACAGCAACGCGCAGGTTTCCTACTTGTATGTATTAGGGACCGTCTTTATCAAAATTCCAAGGTGATTTTGGTTGATATGCCGCAAGTTGATGCAGTCTATTATTTGCATCGAACCAAGTTTAAATACTCATGAGCATTTACAAAAACATACTAGGAGCTTTGGTACTTGATGGGTTTGCAACGAAACCCCTGTATACATCAAATATTTACGGGCTACTTTCTCAACCAAATGAGAGGTGGACTGCTCTCCACTAGTTAGAAAACCATTAGGTGAAAGTAAACACCCATAAGACAAATGGACAAGTTCTGAAAGGATGTGAAAATCCTTCGTCCATTGCATCAAGGACACTTGAATGAGGGCAGAGACTTGAGGCTGTTCTGTGAGGAGCTGATCTAAATTGAACTGGCCCATATCCGATGGAGGGAAGCACGCATTCAACGTAACGTAATCCTACTAGCCAAGGTGCACTTTTGGTCACCAAAATACTGTATAATTGGGTTGCTACTCTTGACATAGTTTTCATGCGTAAAGCATTTGCACCTTTTTCACCTCTCGGGTAAGATCAGCTTTTTACGTTCAGCTTAATTTTACTTTGAGCACAGCTCTTTGGAAGATGGTGGTAGTTATAACATTCATCTGTAGATTCTCTGGAAGGAAGCTCATGTTGAGAGCTGCCTCTTTCATAATTCGGATTAGGAAACCATGCAATCTCTTGAAGGAATATCATGTGACAAGTATACTCGCGGTTGTGCCACTACTTAAGGAACAACTGTTTCAGTCATGGAACCTTTCGACACAACATTTTATGATACTGAATTTTTGAAAGGCTATTCACAACAGCCACCTCCAAACCATTTCCACATCCCTTGCCAAACCCAAACCCCCTTTTTGTAGAGAGAAACATGAATAGATTCCATCATACAAACCGTCAAACTCAAATTCAAATCTGGAAACCTGTTTCTCAATCGAAATTCCAAGCTGGTTTGTTCCATAGGCCATAAGTTGGTGTAGTCAATTTAACTATGCGCACTCAACACTTGCACCTTATGACCACATAAATTCATTTGAGATGCTTCGGTGTACCTTTTCAATGGAGTAGTTACTCGGCTGCATCGATAAATAGCTTCACCTCCATAAAGTTAAATTTAGTACAAAAATTGGACTCCAAAGTGATGCACCTTTAGAAAACGTGGGAACAAGGAACCCATTTTTGAAAGACTCATAAGCATTTACAAAGGAGATTTGGTATGTGACAAGATAATGGGTTTGCAGCAAAACCCCTGTACATCAAACTTGTGCGAGCTGCTTTTTCTGAGCAGAATGAAACACAGACTGCTTTACTGTAGTTCGAAAAAGGAGCAAAGAATCCTATTATTCTAGTGATGATCCTGCTTCATCTTTTATCAAGTTAAATGACAGAAAACATTAGAGCCTCTCTTTAGCCTACATCCTTTGGAAAAACAACTTCGAATGAAAAGTTTGTCTTAGATTAGCTGGTCATGTTGCCTTATGGGTGCATTCTTTTCAATTGCACAATCATCATCAAAGCCGAGCACACATCTCTCTACTATCAACCACTAGTTTTTTTAAAATTTAAATGTCTTTCCTCTAAAACGAAACTGGCATCTTAGAATCTAGTTCACAAGGAGGCAAGGAAGGGCCTAATTTCACTAGCACCATCAACTGAATGTTTGACATATGTTTCAAAAGCCATGACCCCATTGAACTCTCAAGCATACCAAGTATACAAGCATACTCAAGTTGGTCAAGCATAGTACTGACCTAGGCCATCAACACAAACATGAGATTCATTTCTTGCAAGTTGCAAGGTTTCTCTCTTGGCTCCATATTTCTCAATTGGAGAATACGCAAGTCAATTTCTCGTAGAGTGAGTGCTAGTCTAATGAAGCATGTAAAAGTTGATAGAGAACACAATTCTAGTTAACAATTCTAAGCGAAGCCAATTTTCAAGCATAGGTGGTGGTCCAATTATATTTTTCACAGCATACATGGAGAAGGTCAGTAGATCCACTTAGCCCAATCTTTTTTGAATCCACTAAAATTGTGTTGTCAATTGAAAATTACATGAGTGTGCTTCACAAACTAGGATTGCAAGCTTCTCTCAAAAAATTGAGGAGTACCATGAAATATTGATGGAGTAATATATAGAGAGCTATTTATTTTCCAGTCAGATTTGGATGGAATTGGATTAGACGTTCATCTTTCCAATGGAATTGGATTTGGGTACTCGTCTATATGACATAATTTGATTTGGCTACTCATGTTCACAACCCAATTCGACTTGGGTACTCGTCATTCTGTTAGATTAAACCAACATGATTTGAGTTGAGCACCATCTTTGACTTCTAGTATCACTTACCACTTATCTTATACATGAGCAATGATCAGAATCTAAAATTGACCCAATTAAGCATCAACAAGATAGTCTCCGATCAATAGATGGATGGAGTTGGTGCCATTGTTCATGTTCAACATGTTGGCACCAATCACATGTTGCTCAATGCAGATTGAGAGCTAATACATTGGCAACAATCAACTGCTACTCCTATAAATTAGAGAAGATTGAGAGCCAATATGTTTCTCCCATAACTTGGAATAGATTGAGAACTGTTTCCATAACTCCAAGCAAAAAGTATGGTTCGCAACAACAACGGCTTTCTATTGTGGTGTTCTATGTGTGATTAGGCCAAAACCGATCATATGAACAACATTGTCAATTCTAAGGAGGTGCCTCTGCACAAGATTAAGGCTAACATGCTTAATTGTAGCTCAATGAAAATAGAAACTAACATAAGGAAGTAGACGAACGGAATATCTTACAGCTACGCTCATTGCTCCACGACAAAATCTACAATGAAGTTACTTGTGCATGCACCCAACATCACATAGAAGAAAAGGTTGTAGTTTGCTTATGATCGGCCCATAAATAAAAAAGCAGCCTTACCTGTAGAACCGATGCCCCATGCTCATTTCACGATAACCCAAAAGATGCTCAATGAACAACAATTGCCCCAAGAAAATAGATTAGTTGTTTTGTAAAAAAAGGGTGCCCTATTCACCTTGATAACTTCGGGTAGTAGTTCTAGGCTCATGAATGTCATTGCAACAGTTGTGGAAGAAAGTTCTATGTTTGCACAATTCCTATACCATCACTAGTGGGATACATCCCAGCATACACATGTCATCTAAACTTGCACACTTGATCCCTTGGTTGAATGCTTCAAGTGCTCCACCAAAGTAATTAAGTTCCAAAGCATCAGAGAAAAGTTTCATAGAGTCTCACCCTAGCGATTCAATAGCCGCTTTGCCACCCACACACATCAAATCATCCAACAACTGCCAACTTTATAGTTTTTGTCTCATCTAAAAAAAAGTTGTGGAATGTACATGCCGTCTTGCTTGATACAATCGGCAACATCAAGTCGTAGTCTTTTGAACATCCCACAAACACAATCATGGTCTTGCAATCAGGGTTGAGTTCAAAGGAAGGCCTCAAAATCTCTTAGTCTTTAACACACTTGGCTTCTTCTCTTGGGCACTCATACATTTTGATTGTTACTTCTCTACCTTGATTGTCACTTCATTTTGAGGAGGTCTCATTGGAACTTCCTCCATCAATGATGGTCTACACTAATCCATCCCGCAAAAGTAGAGGTGCTTCTGAGAGATACCACCACCCTTGATTTGAAATGTGTGAGTCCCAGACAATGATCTACATATTGGGTAGCATGGCCATGAATGGGTGGATCAATGGAAAAACTTACAATGATGAGGATTTGGAACAAAGTGCTCATTTTGCAAAGTGTGAATTCGTAGATCAACAAATTTGGTTTTGGAGGTTTACTATATGTAGGCATTTTGACCAGCCGGTGGCATCGCTAGACCTTGAATAGACACCATGTAAAGGGCTCCATCTTCTTCTTAAATAGTTCATCCTTCTTCTTCCTCTTCCACTCCTCGCTTACGTACTATCGCAAGCATAACATCGTTTCTTGCCACGATGCCAATCTTCACCTGTGAAACCGTGTGAAAAGCAAGAACACGTTTGGGACATACATGTCCAAAAATGAAACAGATCGACATGCAATAATGGAAGTAAGCATGCCTCCTAAAATCTCTCAAGAATCTAGCATGCGGATATTGAAAATTGATTGTACAATTAAGACACATGTCTTTTCCTAGATTTAGAATTCCTCAACTTTATCTAGGTTGGTCATGTAACAAGAGTACACAAGTGCGTGAAAGCACTGCCTCCTAGCTATAGAACAAAGGAAAAAGTGGTTTGTTAAAAGGCAATTTTAGCCTAATTTGTAGGATGACCTCCATAAAAGGCAATTAACTTTTTAGAAAACTACACGTGAAAATTCACAAGAAACCCACTATAGCGCTGCCTCCAAGAAGGCAGTGCTTAAGTATGATTAACAATATAAGCCACTTTTAATAGGGTCATCTTGATCCAATACTCGTGAACTAGAGTGCTTGGCCAGCTGGGCTCTTGATGAATACTTCTCTCTTTTGCTATCTTGTTGAGGTTCACATGAGTCACGTTGTCAGAAATGATGCAGAAGATTGATGTTCAATTCCATGCAACCTTTTCTAGAGATTTCGTTATCATCCAGTCCTGCTTGCACTTGATGTTGTTCATGTCGACAGTAAAACGTAGTTTTTCTTTTTTTCGGAGGAAGACTAATTCCTATTCTTTGCACTGTAAGCAAATCTATTGTCATTCCACTTCGAGCGAATGACAGGGAGATGTATTTCAGAAATGTATAAATAATAAATCAAAACCAAATTGAGCCAGAAGCATGCAACTGTGACAGGAAAAATCCAAACCCAAAGCTGCATTGCATGTACGACAAAAGTTCCAGCACCATTTGCAACTTCATTGGATCCCTTTTTTCGAAGGCACAAATGTTTATTTTTTGGGTCAAATTATGTTCCTACGCTTTAGGAAATAGTGTTGTAATCTAATGGACCTACTGTGTTGTGGCTCCTTATGTAGTACTGCTCTAAAGTTCGTGCTTTGTCTACAGTGTCTGTTGTTTCCAAAACTTTGATTTCGAAATTTTCTTTAAAGGGCTTGTAACGCTGCAAGTCCTCTTTCATTTTCGTTGGTGGTTTTTTATTGTGCTGTTTGATCCTCCGCGGCAGGTCCGTTGTGCTCCCTATGTATTTTCTGTTGTTGGGCTTGCACGTGATGCAGTAGACGATGAGGCTCGCACGATTCCCTTGCGCGGGCGCTTCAGTGGAGGCTCCTCCTTCATCTCGAGGCTCGCGTCTTTCAATGTCGTACCTTGCGTAAACATTGACAATTACGTTAGTCATCGAGGTTTTCGGTCTTTTTTTTTCCGTTTGAGGTCCATAATAGAATGCATTTATTTACTTGCCCTGGTTTTTCTCTGTTGGCGTGAAAGGATCGTTTCCAATACCGAAGCGCTCCTCGTATAAGTCCCTGTCGAAAATATACGTAAGCTTCTCCATTGTCATCACCGGGTGCGTCGCGTCGTGCGTCCCTCCAAATTGTTCCATGAATTGTTCGAGTATAGCCGTTCCTTGATCACGCGTCATGTCCCTCAGCAACTCCAAGGATACGTTGTACCCGTAATGCAGCAGCTCGCATGCATACACTGTGATCCCTTTCGTCTTCGTGTCTAGTAGCTTCTGCCCCTCCAAACTTTCCATCATCCTATCGGTCTCATCGAACTCAATGTCAAGCTCAACAAGGATCTCTTTGAGGAGTCCTGCAGGAGAAGTGCAATCCATGATGAGTTTGTTGTTCTTGCAACTCGTTAATTCTTTTTCTCAATTGTTGCGGTTTTTTTTAATTTTCGGAAGCATTACGTACCATTTCCGAATCTCAAGCCTCCCGGCTCTCTTTTAGCTGGCAAACGCCTATTGCAGTTGTCAATGAAGTCGCGTAGTTCCGCATACGTGTTGAAGCTGTTGATGTAAGCTCCCGGACGTTCTCCTGCATTGTTTGCTAGCCGGAATTGCTTTGTGGTTAGGAAGAACCTCCTCTTTGCTGGTGGAGGTTTTGTTGCCTTCGCGTTGCTTTTGTATAGCTCAAATAGCTGCTTGCAGGCACAACTTATTACACCGTCTTTTCAAATGAGCCGTCTTTTTAAATCTTCAAGAAAAAAAGATTCTTTCATGCTGGTGGAATTTACCTTGTCTGCGTCCATGTCTTATGCTGCAATGTCCCGAGCTTTCTGATTCTCTGCACCTGTTCTCGACAACAGACAAGATATTAAAACCATTTTCCTTGCACGCATGTTTGACGTAACATATTCATGACTTGTCTCTGCCTTGTTCAATCTCTGGTAGTGAATACCTTTATGCACGTGGTTGTGTTGTCGGCTGTGAGAACTCTCGTGGAATTGGTCTGAATATGTCTGGATGTGGGCAATGTAGTATGCGCAGCCTCGTTCTCTCAGTCACTCTGGACAACATCACGTATGCTAGGCCAGGGGCAAACACTCCTCGAAATATGAGCAGCGCTTTGTTGGATATGGTTGCGCCTTGGGATTTCTGTCCCGTGATAGCGTATGCTAGGGTTAGTGGAAATGTGGACTTGTGGAACCATTTTCCATTTATTGCCTTTCGCTGATGCTTCGAGCATCGTAATGTGAGCACGGCCGCTGTTGTGTCCACGACGACAGTGATACCGTTGATTTCTCCCCTGCTAGTTGCATTGATGCTCTTGATTTTGCACATTGCTCCATTTGCGGCACCTATTGCGAGGTCGATGTTTTCCGTTATCATTGCCTTCGCCCCCACGCAAATTTTTCCTATCTCGTTGAAGCTTTTGTCCTCCAACCATTCTTTGAGAGCTGGTTCGCTCACGGCGTTACCGTGTATTTGAACATGCACAATCATCTCGGGAGTGTTGAATTTCTCCACAAGCTCATCGTTGAAGGTAGCGACATCGACTCTGTGCGTGCAAATGATGGTTGTTTCGGCATCGATGAAGTGGCATGCACCTTCCTTGTCGACAATGCACTGCCCCAAACAGTCGGAAATCTCGTCAGTTGTGGGCGTCCTGAGTCTTATGGTATGCAAGAATGCCAGGAACGGCATGTCTCGTGCATGTCGCATCGAGAATTGCATGTGGTACATTTTCGCTTGAGCCCAGTGCACGGAGGATGTGATGTGGCACGACTCGCAGAGATCCTCGCGGTGTTTGCAGACTGGCAGTAATTGGGCCAGGTCACCAAAAATTATGAGCATTTTGTGTCTGAATGGCTCATGTAATGTGCCATTAGTCACATTGACGATTTGTCTTACCACGAGATCGAAAGTCATCCTTGTTAGCATGGACATCTCGTCAATGATGATCGCGTTGGCTTCCTTGATTGCGAGGTGTCGTTCATCCGTCTCATGGATGTTCAGTGGGTACTGATTGCTGCGCACAGGGATCTTGAATTGGTAGTGTACAGTGGCTGCAATCCCGCTCAGCTGCGTCGCTCAGCTGCGTCGCAGCCGCCCCTGTTGATGCACAGAGTATTGCCGTTTTGTTTTGCGCTACCAGATGCAAAACATAGTACCGTATCAAGAAGCTTTTGCCGCTACCTGGTGTTCCACAGACAACGTGCAGCCCCGAGCTTGTTGAAGCTAGGCTTTCGAAGACTCTTTGTTGTTCTACTGTCAATGCGGCATTGGCGACGGTGCGAAACTCGGCCATTTTTTCCAAGATCCTCGCGCGTGTTGGCCCTTCGACGGTTTGCTGGTCGATGTTAGGCGCTTCCATCGGGCAGTCTCAGATGATCGCAACCTTTTGCAATATCATATTGATCAACTGGTCCGTGTGGTCGCTAGCAAGTTCCTTTGCGTGTATTCGGTCACATACATCTCGAGGTCCTTGTTGCTCAATATGAGGCTGCGCATTTGGCATTCGACAAAGTAGGATCCAGCTGTGTTGGCAGGTGATATGAGCTCCGTTTCATTCCTGAAGCTGAGTTTTCGCAAGAGCACGTTGTAGAAGTACCCCTCTGGTTGATGTCCAGGGTGGTAGTCAGTGAATCTGACTACTCGCTCACATTTTGCGATCTTGTTGCCTAAGAGGTCAAGACCGACCGTTCCACGTTGCGTTTCCTTGGGCTTTCGGATCACATATTGCCTATGGTAATCGTAGAACGTGCTATCCTCGATGACGCTCGGTCTCCCGTAGTATATGTCGACCGGGTGCAGGGTGACGTTGTTGTTTCGCGAGATGATGTGTTGTCTTAGAGATGGTGGGGAGGAGTCGACATAGTGAACGGTCTCGCTCCTTGTGATTGTTGGTATCTGCATGCAATTTAGCGCGGCCTCTGTTGGAGAGGTTGGTTTTGATAGGAGGCTTGCGGCGATGAGTTTCAGCTTTACTTCGTCGAGATGTTGCAACCCCAAACGCGAGGCATCTTCTGAACGGATGTTCAGTTTGCCCATTGGTTCAGATTTCATCGCGTACTTGAGGAGGTAGTGAGAGATTAAAGAGTTTGTCACCCGCTGTATGTTCATGTGCGCACCCCACAACAGTAACACGGAAGGGTGGTAAGGGACGACGTTTCGGTGCTCACGTCTCGACCGGTAATACAACCAACGTTGCGTCAGAGGGTCGAGGATGGGTTCATATTCTGGTTGTGTTGCGAAAGGGAAGCCGTACTTGCAACTGTGGTGTGACGGTCCGACGTAGCACGCTTTCCTGCATACGTGCAACTGCTTCCTGAGAACTAGTTCTCGCAGCCTTGTGTTTCGAGGATCCAGGGCCTCGTCCCTGGGGACGTAAGCTGCAATCTCATTTGCAATTCGCTGACGGTCATCATGGTGGACCCACAATATGACATGGGCGTGTAGGGAGCCCCTGTTTTGTATCTCATAATGAACGACATGGTGTTGTATTCGGCCAAGCAGACCGTCGGATGAAAGCAAATGCTTGCGCATGAACATGTGGAAGCGTGCATGGAAAAGTGCCACGCATTCAACAGGACAGTCCTTCCAAGTGAATTGCGCATTATAATGTGTTGCGATGCTCTCGATCACATTAATTTCTTGCCACCGTGTATCGGTGACCTCGTCTGTAGTGAATGTCAGAAAGAAATCTGGGAGGCCCCAAGCATCGACCATCGTTATGAGGTCCTTCAGTTGCCGTCGATGCCACGATGGGGACCCCGGCATTATTGATGGCATGCTGTAGCGAAGCACGTGTCTCATTGCGTCTTCATCGGTCGTGGCAGGGTTGGCTTTCCTATATTGGTCGATGTCTCGTTGCAAGCATGTAGAGTTGCTTGAATTGGCAATCATCACTGCCTGTTTTAACTGGAACATGATCAACAAGTACGGCTTGTAGAGCATGTAGATAGAGAATAAGGTGCATATTCTCATTTTCACATAGTTGCTAAACTGTATGCAGCCATCATAGTAGCCCCGTCCGAAAGGGAATAGGAAGGGGAACACTGCTGACTCCATGGTTATGTCAACGCACGCACTGCCAGCTGCTGCTATTCCGTCAACGTGGAATGAAGCGACCCTCTCTGAAAGCATTTCTGTACCCCGTAGCTGTATGGAGGCAAACTCATGCTTGTCCCTTGCATCAAAGGCGTGAAGGTTCGCGGGGTCCACCATGTTTTGCAAAAGCAGGAGCTCAGGTTGAGATTCCGCTATTGACATTAACTCGAAGGGAGCTGTCTCATCGTGTAGTTCCAAGATACCTGCAATGGTTTGAGGACTCAAGATGCACATACCCATCTTGATGTCCGCACGCTCTGCTAAAGAATTGTACTTGCGCAATATTGGATTGTTCTCGATGTTGTATGCGAGCACAGCTGACAGCTCATTCGTCACGATTTCTTGAGCCGAGCTTAGTGGGACGTTTCGCCAAGATATCATAGGATTGTCTAGAAGTGACCTTCGATCGAGTGTGCCACGAGCAATCGCATTTGCAGTCGTGGTAACTAAAATGGATACATCTATGATGCTTAGCAGTTGCATGTGGAGGTGGTTTGTTTTAAGCAACTGCCGAGAGTACTGTGGCATCAACCGCACAATGTATCTGCTCCACTGGGCATCTTGTGTGTAGCTTTGGCATTTCCAGTAAGTCACTTGCATGCCCATATTCTCGCAGGCATCCAAAAGTATCATGTTTCCGAGTGTGGCACTGTGGCTCGAGATGCCTATGCCTTGCGAAGAAACGATCCTTTGGTTTGCAGACAGTAGCGTGGTTATGCCACAGACACCGCAGATTTGAAGGCTAGAGAAAATAGCCGCGCAATTACTAACCCATTGCTTGTATCTATCTGCGATGGTCAACCACGATGACGTAGCTGGCCTCAAGGACATCTTTCTTGATGTTATATCAAGTTGAATAGCTCGACCTCTGGCTGCTCTGAGCGTTGACGAATGGTCATGTTCGAAGGAGTTTCCGGTGGTCATTTCTACATCGTGACATGAATCGATGTCTTATGTTCGGGTTTAAACACCTACAGGGATTAATAATAAAAACCATCCGAAACTTTGCTACAATTTCACTCACATGGTTTTGTCTAAACGCAACAGGAAAAACAAAATGGACTGAACCTCTATCTTTAGAAGGTGAAAGAATTGATAAAATAACTTGAATCAAGCAAATACATTTTGTTGTGCGTACCTTTAGGAGAAGACACTCGTTTGGAGGCTGCAAACATCTCGAAAACAGAAGTGTTGCAGACATGATTAGTATGTTGGTCGAACCAAGCAAATGTAATGTTCCCTTGCGAAAACAGAATGTGCGAAGAAGTGTGCGTGCTCAAGATGAGGTGTTAAAAAAAAAAAACCATACGTAATGTATGGTGGAGAGCCGGCACATGTCTCTCCAAAAATTATATATCATAGGGGAACGTGCCATCCCCCCGTTTCGAATAGTCACCTCCAGTGTTGGAGGTGTAGCGCATTAATGCGGACCAGAGCAACAGACGGCAGAATTGAAATGACCGTACATTCTACTTACGTGGAGTATCCTTTATGACATCCACAGCTCAACGAGAAGTCGCCTATTTCTTTGCTGGAATGTTGGAATCTGAAAAACAATCATGATTAGTCAATATGCATTCCTCATGTTCTGCATGTTTGGATATGTTGGTTAGCATATGTGCAATTTCCTAAAGATGAAAAATTCAAGCAGAAAAGCTATACACAATCCAACGATCAAAGATGTTCACACCATCAAGGTAATCATCTTCACACATCTTCGAGCAGTTATAGTTACAATTTTTGCCTTTGCAAGATTACAATCATTTAATGATGGTGAGGTCACTTAGCATGCCCAGGTTTACATAAAGGCATTGATGACATTATAAAGCTAGACCATTCCCATGCCGCCACAACTCAACCTAAATGAGGGAGGCACAAAAGACATAAAGCCAAGGCTTAGAGAAGAGGTGAAGAAAGAGGACCAAGACAAAGGCAAACTTTTCAATGTGGGAACCAAGAAAATGCAAGTGTTCAAAATCTTGAGTAAAAGATGTTAGCTAGGGAGAGTTTCCGAAGACGATCCTCACTCTTTCCAAACTAGAAGGTAAGGGAGAACTTCCTTCACTAAGTACACTTCTCCACCATGGTGGCTATGGCGGACCACCTCCACAAACCTATCCGCATTCTACTCATGCTCATCTTCCTCTTCACCCTTTCATTCAATATCTTCCTCCCTTTGCTGCATGCATTTATTTCCACGCACTTTTCATGCACATTGGTGTGGGTGAGCTTTTCCTGAGCTCGCTCTCATATAACGGCTACTTTTTGTCATCGTCCCCTCCAAAGAACTTGCTTGCCTCACATGCTTTCTCTTCTCTGCGTTTCTGAGGGATGGCTCACCTTCCCCATCTCTGATCAAACGTATTCAGAAGTTGTGACTTTGATCCTGACTGGCCCCTCATCAAATCTAACGCAAGCTGTAACAAAGCAGTCAAGCAGGCGGATGCTGATATGGTCAAGATTGACATAGATAATATCTTCGGTCTCTTGTGCAATGCAAACTCATCCTCTCGCATCCGGGTCGATTTCCACTCCAGTCTACTCTTCGAATGGCCAGCCTAATTCACAATCTAGCCACTTTGCCTTGCCTTTGCAGAAGGCCTTCTTCTCCACCACCGCAACTGATCAATCATGAAGGGAAGGTGCTGAAGACTCTGCTAGCTTCTCGTCCTACCTCCTGGCACTTCCTTCGCCGATGTAGAAGGTGATGCCTGATTTGCAATCGTCAGCTGGACCATGATTGTAATTTTCTAGCTAGATCGAAGTTTCAAGAGCTATTCGATCGTAATTGAGGCGTGCAAGGATTTATGTAGATAACGAATGTCAAGTTTACGATAAGCGTTTTGGAGGAGCAAATTATCTAACATAGGAAATTATCCGTGTTCTGAATGCGGCAATGGGGGATCACAAGTCTCTTCACGGAAGGCTGCAAAATTATTATCTTCAAGTAGCTGGGAAGGTGCAGATCCTGACGAAGTTATCTATGTTATCATGCATCCTACAACGAGAACACACATGCAACGAATTTTGGACATGAAACCCAGAAAACAAGTGGATTCGCATTGAAGCTTGAGGAGTTCAAAAAGGGCACTGCGAATGAGATGGAAGGGCTTCAAGTTTGGGCTAGAGGCAGCAAAAATTGTTAGCTGAAGTCTATTGGTTGTGCACTCAGAGAAGAATCGTTCACAGAGAGTTAAAGAAATAGTGGGAGATCAGGGAAGTTGCAACAGTGAAGCACTAAAAATCTGTTTACGATTGGCTACTTTGAATCTAAGCACAAACAACGATTGATGATCTAATAAATGAGTTGAAGGCAAGTAAGGAAGTAGAAGCAAACCTGATGGTGATGATGAACAAACAGCAACACACTTGAAATTACAATGTTTTTTTATGTTTCGCCTATATTTAAAGGTTTTGCCTTGGCTTTTTACGCAGTTGGCTTTTTACGCAGCTTTTCAAAAGCTTTCAAAGCTTTTGGGCTTTCAGAATTTAAAAAATCTAAGGGTGTATATTGTGCCATGTGGAAGCACAGGATTTCAGAATTTGAAAAAACGTCCTAGTGCTGGCCAAGTAAAAAGGGCTAGCGGCCTTGATTAACCCAAAAATTAGTGGCCTTCTCATGGTATTCCTTACGGGGACAAAAATTAGTGCACTTTCGAGAGCCCTTAGCTAAGCATGCTAATGGACTAATCATTGCGTTTAGTGATGAGATTACACGATAATTTGTGTACTAGTGGAGCAGCAAAGCAAAGTAAAAGCAATGCAACGATGACAAAAAGGGTATCTCACCACACCAATTTTCAGACACTTGCTGCCTTGCGATTTTCGTGGATCCAGCAATCCGTTCGATCTTCGCGATTCCTGGGCGCCTCATCGGTCCCTGCCTCCTCATCGAGACCTCCGGAACATCGATCGTTCCCTGTATCCATTGCTTTTCCTCGTCAATTGATCCATTTGGGCGATTTGAGCGATTTGGGCGATTTGGGCGCTGTTCGAAAGCATGGAAATGGGTTACGATTTCGGAACCCGACGCCGTAGCTATGACCCACAACGGCCCGACAGCCGGGCTCCTTACACCTCCCTTTCTTATCCGCGGATCGCTCAACCTGTTGGGCCTTCCTGTCCTCCTCACCAGTCCCCGTTCCATCCCCCTCGTGTAAGTTACACATCAAAATGCTCTGTATGCACAAGTTTGTTTTCTTCTTAAAAAATTCGGTGTGAGGCGATGACTTGCCAAAAGGGCATATGACACTAGAGATGGGACTTTCATGATTTGAAACATTGATTTGATGGCCCCCTGCCATTTCCAAAGCAGGTCAGGAGCTTCAACAATGTTTCCAAAATGGCCAATTTTTAAGCCCCCGCTTTCTGTTCCTTCTTGTTTACACAATTTCAACTCATAGAGTTTAAAGTAATGTAAATTTTGGAAGGATTAATTTCTTGTACGGGCATTTCATACTAATTCACCCTGGGAAACCACTGTTTAGGGGGAATATGAGCGATTTCCTGTAAATTGGCCGTAAAGAAGGTCTCTTGAGTGCATCTAAGCCCAGGCGTGGCACTCATCTACCCTTGTGCAGTGGAATTCTTTCCACTATGGAATAAGGACTGGCGCAATGTGTGAATTTTAAGAATAATTCCTTGCTTTGATCTGTGAGTGTGGTAGCTTCACTTATTGGTTTAGCAAAGGATTTCCCAAATCATGCTAATATGCATCAATGCACGAGATTGAACAACTTGAGGTGGAGTGCTGTTGCAGGTAGCGTGATTGCCATAATTTTCTTATGCTCTCGTTAGATAACTTTGCAGATATGCTATAACTCATATCGCATATGTATTAAGATTTAAAATCAGCCCTTTCTGGAGCATTCAGTTTGAGATGGCAAGCTACCTGCTTGAGATGTGAAGTGGTTTTTCTCAAATATAAGAAGAACATTATTGAAGTGATCCCTTAATCAGTTCACTTTTTTCACATTTTCATGAAGAACTGGCAAAGTTTCTTTTAGTGATCTTCGCTTTGCGGTAAAAATGGGCATTGTTCAACCCTCAACACTTTGCATGCAAACATACAGGAAATTTGAGCAATTATTATCATTATTATATGCAATTCTCTTCCAGTTTCAAAATCTACCTCATTCAATGTGTTCTGTACACAGCGGGAACTGGGATCAGAGTTGCATTGAAACCAGAGTATCAAGTTGCACCACCGGTATGTGTTTTTCATTGTTTTGATGCAGTTTCTTTGCATAAGTAAATCCATAATATCTTTCCTCTTAAGAAACAATAAATGAAAGTTGTAGACATTAACGTATTAAATTCTCAAATAGGGCTTATCCCTTTTCGATAAACTTTGTAAATACAAAATGCATTTTCTCGTTAGAAAGAATATATGAAAGTTGGAGGCATCAACCATTAGATGGGTTCAATAAATTGAAGGAGAAATGAAGACTTCTCGAACAGCATATACATTATCATATTGTCTTTTTATCTAAATCAGTGCTTCTTCATGGAGTTTCGTATTATGATAAGCAACATTCTTGGCTTGTTTTGCTGTTGTGTAGCCACTGTTGCTACCTTTGAATGGCGATGTTCCGCACAGTACATTTCAATTTAATTTTGATTTAGAAAGGAAGATTCTGGCTGAAGCTGAAAAAGAAGGCAAAGTATGGAATAAAAGCACCCCAATTGCTGGTCATCCTTCAAAGGGCAAGGAGTCAAATTTGGGTCAGGTAAACTTTGATGAACGTTAAGTTTCAAGCATGGTATTGCAAAAAATTTAATGGCAAGACATTAGGGGTTGCTTAAGCTTAGTACTTAAGGATGACTAAGTCAAAATGCCCAAAAAAGCCTTGTCCATGGTGATTTATCTAGAGCAGTTTCTGTTGCTATTGCAGATTTTATTTGCTAGTCATAGGCTATGAACCAGGAGCTCGTGTATTTTCATGTGTGATTCTTTTCAATACTACAATCTATTTGAACTTCAGAGTTTTTCTTTGTAATTGTGAGGATGCATTTTTGAAAGCTTCTTAGATTTAAAAGTCTCATGTTGGATTTTCTCCTTGATTGTAAATTCTCATGTTGGATTTTCTTTGTAATTGTGAGGATGCATTTTTGAAAGCTGCTTAGATATAAAAATCTCATGTTGGAGTTTCCCATTGATTGTAAAATTGTAATGGCATGGATGGGAGTCATATGTCAACTTTGTGCTAGATGTTTTTGTGGACAGCAGCATGACTAGAAGACCAAATTTATGGTCTTTATGGTGAATTTTGCAAAGCTTTTTGTATGCTCTGTTGAATATCCGAGTCCTAGTGTGAGTGTGTGCTAGTGTGAGAGGAGTCCCTAGCTGACTTGTCCAAGTGGACCCAAAGTTGGTGAGATTCCTAGTGTGTGACATCATCAGTGAGGTCAGGAGATATTCCTCCATTGACGTCACCTATGATGCAAAGTGAGGCCTAACCCAGCCTATATATGTGGCCCATTGTACTTGCTTCTTTACTAGCAGCAATCCAATACCTTGTGCCACTATCAGTTGTCTCCATGTGACTGCTGCTCTCTGCCTCTTGCTGACCATGGATTCCAACATGGTATCAGAGCAGGCATTTCCCGATTGAACCCTTCCTCTGTTGTTTGCTCTACTTCAACATTGCTGAGATGAACGCCTCTGGTTGCTGCTCAGAAATGGGCCACTTCTGTCCATCGCGCTCTGCAGCTTGCACCGTGTCCTCTTGAACAATCACATTTTTTCTCTTAGGCGCCATCTCTCTATCTGCCCATTATCAACTCCTCCTGGACATTCTATTCTATCCACTGGCCACTAGATTAAGCAGATTTTGACACCTTTCTTTAGACTTGTGCGCAGCCAAACTACTCTGATGTTGATGCTACTTGCCTGGCCAGACCTGCCATTTCTGGCTAGACCTCCTCACATGGACAACCTCGTCGTTGATTGTTTCTGCAGACGGACGTTGCTAGACATCTCCACCGCCATGCTTTGCAGTCCTTGGCAATGATCAGCTTTTTTCATTCTCTATTTTGACTAGATTGTTGGCTATGTTTGCACGAGAGTGTTGACTTGATCATTTGCAATAAGGATGATGAGTAATTGTGTCTTGCGCTATTGTCATCCTACTTCAACATGTATCCACTTGCTTGGTACTATTTCTTTTTGTTTTTCAATAGTATGCTTATTAAGAAATGAAATGTTTTCCTACTGTTCAGTTACGGACCAATGGGGACTAGGTCTAGCATTTGAGGGTGGACCCCCTTGCTTGGGGTTATGGGCATTAGTGACCCACAAGAGTGATGGCCTCTCTTTGAGAGGGACATCTAGAAACCACACCCCACCTGAGTACCCAAACATGGGACCAATCAAATGCACAGATTGCATACCGACCTAGGAACCATTCAAGAGAATGTTCCCTGAGCTTTGGGTGTGGGCCTGGCAGCATGCCAAGAGTAATGGAGATACAAGATAAGACGACAAACAAATGAGCTCAGTATGGCTCAGTTATGACCTTAGAGTATGTCAATAGATAGTCTAAGCTAAATTCTGACAACTTTGAAATTTTAGGGTTTTTGGGAGTGACGTGGCAGCTGACACGTGGCAGACTGCCACATGGAATCTGAGCTGGCAGGTCAGTCCACCTGTCCCACACATGTGGCAGCATGCAGGCCAAGTGTTTGGCCCCAAATCTGGTAGATTTGGGGCAGGTGGTGGGCTGTCCTCTTTGGGACTAAAGCCCACCAAAAATCTGGGACAAGTGTCCACCTTCCACTCTAGGTCTAGGGGGGGGGCTGAGCCTATAACAGAAGGTCTCTCCCCTTCATTCCACACATGAAAATTTCGTCACGTTTCTTCTCCCTCCTTTTGGATGATGCAGCAGAACCTCTCCAGCTCCTTGGGTGCAGCCAGCTTCTCCCCAGGCCATTCTCTCACCTCAGCAGCACTTTCTCTCTCTACAACAGCACATTCTCTCTCTACAGTTCCAGCCCCTCCTCTCCAGAAATCTGCCCCCTCTCAGCTCTTCTGGAACAGCAGCATTATCCTCTCTCCTTCACCTAGCCTGGAGCAGCCACAGCCCCTTTCTCTCTCCTGCTGCAGTCTTTCTCTCTCCTGCTGCAGTCTTTCTCTCTCTACTGAAGAATTTCTCTCTCTACTGTTCCAGCCCATTTCCCTTGCAGAAATCTGCCTTTCTGTGCACCTCTGGAACAGCAGCAGCTCCTCTCTTACATCTCCTCCCTTGGGATCAGCATTGGCACTCTCTCTCTACAGCTATCACTCCATAAAAGCTTTCTCTCTCTAGCCTACAGGCTGTTTTTCTAAGCTGTTCTCATTCCAGCCCCATTTCCACACTCCCCTCACCCAAGGTAGCTTCAGAGGCATCAAGGACTTCATCTTCAAAAGGGTCAAGTCACGAAGGGAGCGTGTATTGTCAAGTTTATCTCATTTACAGCACTATTTCATGTTGTTTCTACTATCTTTCTAGAAACTAGTGCTTGTCTCTAATGTTGGATGTAAGTGGTGATTGATGCAGGCTTCTTCCTTGTGGATTGGGCAAGCCAAGAGTTAAAACCTGAGCTTGGAGTCCCTTTTTTTTTTTTGGTCTACCTTGTACATATGCTCTTGAGTCTTGTATCTAGGTCCTAGGTTTTCACTGAGTTCATCAGTTTGGAAGGTGCATTGCACCTTGGTCTTGTATCTCCATTTTCAAGAATAAAGTGAGCCTGGATAAGGGGGGGGGGCCGTCTTGGCCCCTCAATCATATTGCATTTTCCAGTGATGTCACTTTGTGTTTAAGCTATATAAGTCTTAATTCCAGCTTAATTGCAAATTCTTAAGTTCAAGTATATGTGTAGCAACTCGCAATCATCTCATTCAAATGCCTCTGCAAAATCCGTTGTCTGAATTGATAGAAAGCACCGAGTAGTTTACAATGGTATCAGAGCTTAGGCAGTGGTCCTGTACTCTGTGCTTTCATTGAGTTATCTTGTCATCATGGCCGCCAATGGACCTGACCCTCCTCCTAACCTGCATGAGTTGAGTGCTCTCTTGGCAAACATTGCTCAACAGGTTCAAGTGCTGGAAAGCAACCAAGCAGAAATTCATGACATAGGACCCCAATCCCAAGGAAGAGGCCGTGCGGACAACACCAATTCCAACAAGGAGGGAAGATCATCCTCTTCTTCCCCTCCTCGAGGTAGACGGCGTCATCGGAGTCCATCTCCTTCGAGACGTCCACGGAGACGAAGGTATGCAAAGCATAAGGTACCTCTTGGAGATAAGCTCTTCAAGTTTACCAAGTACAAGGGAGAGGACAAGCCCGAGGTCTTGTTAGCCTGGATCCGAGACCTCGAGTATTTCTTCGAGGGGGACGAGTACGAAGACAAGGCGAAGATCCAGTTTTCCGTCCTGCACATGCATGACCGTGCTTCACTCTGGTGGGCAGCTATGGTCAACACTGGACAGCAAGCCCACACCTGGAAGCGCTTCAAGAAGAACTTGATGAGGCACTTCCTGCCTAAGGAGTTTAAGAGAGATACAATGGTGCGGTGGGACATCCTCCGCCAACGCCAAGAAGAGAAAGTCAGTGAGTATGTTGATCGTTTTTGGGATACTTTGTTAAAAGTTCAAGCATTCAGTAGGAAGGATAAAAAAGAGCAGCAAAGGAAGTTCTTTGCTGGCCTACGGTATATCGTTCAGCATGAGGTGGACATTGCCACTCCTACTTCTCTCGAAGACACCATCAACATCGCCTTGAAGGTGGAGAAGAAACAATCTTTCTCCAACAAGCGGAATGGCAGCAACAACAAGTGGAGTTCCCTCTTCCAAGGAACAAAAGGGTAAGGAGACAGCAAAGGACGCACCAAAAGAGCAAAAGTCAGCCAGCCAGCCTCCTTCGAAGAAAGCAGCCCGCACTTTCAGCTCATTGTCTCCACAACAGAAGCAAAAGTATTACTCCGAAGGGCGGTGTTTCAAGTGTGGCGATCGAGGCCACAACTTCTACGAATGCCCTCAAGCTGCCAAAAACAGCAGCAACAAAGAAGCAGCCCTCAAAAAGCCAGTTTTGGTAGTCAACAAGGTGGAAGCACCTCCAGAAAAGGGAGCTGTAAACGACACCCATAGTTTGTTGAAAACATGGGGTCAGGTAAAGGATCAATCCGCTTTGTTTTTGTTCGATAGTGGAGCTACTCACAACTTTATTTCTCATGAGATGGCACAGAACCTCGGGATAGCCCCAGAGGATAAAGGAGAAGCCTTGGAGGCAACTGCAACCTTCAAGAACCAAGAAGAGAAGGTGTACCCCATCATCGGCAAGCTTCGGGTACACATCCAGGGGTACTTGGATCATCTACCCTTCATGGTGGCACCACTTCAAGGATCAGATGTAATTCTCGGCATGCCCTGGCATAAGCAAGTCAACCCCCAAATCGATTATGTGAAGAATAATCTAACCCTCCAACATAAGGGTAGAGATGTGAGCATTACAGCGGGAGTTTCACGAAACACCATTCCTATGGTAAGTCATGCACGATCTCCCAATTTGCTTAAGAAAGGAGTATGTTCTTTTCTAGTGTTTGTACGAGATAAGCAACCAAGTGAAGAAAAGTCAGATCCTCTCACAAAAGAAAGATTAGATTTCCTTCAGGAATTCTCTAGTTGCTTCTCTCAGGAACTTCCTAGTCACCTTCCTCCTGAGAGACCAGAGGATCACAAAATTGACATAGTTCCAGGGTCTTCACCTCCAAATAGACCCCCATATAGAGTTAGTCAATCTCAACAAGATGAAATCTTCAAGCAAGTCCAAGAACTCTTGGACAAGGGATTGATCCAACCCAGTAGTTCTTCTTTTTGCTCTCCTGTCTTACTAGTCCAAAAGAAGGATAAAACCTTCAGGATGTGCATAGACTATAGAGCCTTAAACAAACAGACGGTTAAGAATCGTTTCCCAATTCCTCGTATAGACGATATCTTTGATCGTTTAGGAGGATTTGAAATTTTCAGCCGTATAGATCTTAAGAGTGGCTACCATCAGGTACGAGTTGTACCTGAGGACATTCATAAAACAGCCTTCCGAACCACATTTGGGCTGTATGAATATATGGTAATGCCATTTGGCCTTACTAATGCCCCAGCCACGTTCAATCGACTGATGGAACGGTTGTTCAGGAACTATAGACAGTTCACTGCCGTCTTCTTTGATGACATCCTCATTTTCAGCAAGAATGAGGAAGAGCATAAGGAACATCTAAAGATTGTATTTCAAATCTTAGCTGAAAATGCTCTTCACATCAATGAGAAGAAAAGTGAGTTCTTTCTTCCTGAGATTCACTATCTTGGTCACATTATCTCACGAGAAGGTGTCCGTATGGACCCAGCCAAGATACAGACAATTGTAGAGTGGCCTGACTTGAAGAATGCCCATGAGGTAAGGTCTTTTCTAGGCCTATGCTCATGTTACCGAAGGTTTATTTGGCATTTTGCTGAACTTGCAGCCCCTCTACATGATCTCACTAAGAAAAATCTGAAGTTCAGATGGACCCAAAAAGAAAAGGACTCTTTTAATGCTCTAAAGCATGCCCTGACTACAGCTCCTATACTTATCATTCCTGACTTAAGGAAACCATTCCTAGTAGCAGCTGATGCCAGTGGCAATTGCCTTGGGGTTTCTCTTACCCAGGATGGTCATGCTGTGGCCTTTGAAAGCTGACGGCTAAGAGATGCTGAACTTCATTATGATATCTATGAAAAAGAACTCTTAGCTGTAATTCATGCTCTCAAACTTTGGAAACATTATCTTTTAGGGATAGATTTTCTTGTAAAAACTGATCATGAAAGTCTTAAATATTTTCTAACTCAACCTTTGATCAGAGAGAGACATATGAAATGGTCTACCTTTCTGCAATCATTTCATTTTCAGATACAATATACTCCTGGAAAAGAGAATGTAGTGGCTGATGCCCTTTCTCGTAGACCACGGCTTCACCATATTTCAGTTCCCTATCATGATGAGCTAACAGTCCTCAAAGAATTCTATGAGGGTTTGCTCAGCCATGGGCACATTTGAAAGATGGAGGCACCCATCATGCCTACCACATCAGGGATGGCTATTTATTCATGGAGAACAAACTATGTATCACAAAGCAGCTTAGATCTAAAGTGATGGAGGAAAGCCATAACCCACCCTATGCTGGTCATAGGGGTATTGTGGCCACTTTTTCAGCCATGGATAAATTTTTCTACTGGCCTAATATGAAAAAGGACACTGCTGTCAAAAAGCTAAGTCTGAGAGAGGAAAACCCAAGGGTTTACTTCAGCCCCTACCCATTCCTGAGAGACCATGGGAACACATCACCATGGACTTCATTACAGGAATTCCCAGGACCAATCAAAATCATGACATGATTTGGGTGATAGTAGATCGATTCAGCAAGCAAGCCCACTTCATTCCTTGCAGAAAGAATCTCAAGGCACCTGAAGCTGCCCATTTATTTATTAGACACATCTTTAGACACCACGGCATGCCCAAGTCTATAGTATCAGAGAGAGACTCAAAGTTCACTAGTAACTTCTGGCAGGCTTTGTTTGAGAACCTTGGAACTCTTCTAAGTTTCTCCTCAGCTTTTCATCCTCAAACGGATGGCCAAACTGAAGTTACGAATAGTACACTCTTGGATTTGCTGAAATTTTATGTGCATGACCAGCAAACCTTTTGGGAGAAATTCCTTCCTCTTGTGGAGTTTGCTTATAACAACACAATTCATTCCTCCACTGGAAAAGCTCCTTTCGAAATTGTATATGGTAGATCTTTACCAACTCCACTCATGCAAACAAAAGAGAAAATCTTTGCCGCTGATCAATTCGTGGAGGATTATGACTCTGCTTATGCCACAGTTCGAGCAGCCATTCAAAAGGCACAGTAGAAACAAAGATCAACTGCAAATAAAAGACGGAGGGCGTTTGCAGTGAAAGAAGGCCAATGGGTCTTATTGAAATTTGAGAAAGCCCGGTTAAAAACTAAAGTGGGCAAAAAGCGCATCTACTTCAAGCTATCCTTTCGATATTATCGTCCTTTTCAGGTGTTGCAGGTAATAAATCATGTCTCAGTCCGATTGAGACTTCTAGAGCATTGGAAGATCCACAATGTCTTCCACGTAAGCTTGGTGAAACCCTTCATTGGGGAACCACCTCAAGAGCCCACATTGGACGATGCACCTGAAGTAGAGGACACTGAGATCTTGTTGATCCCAGAGCAAATTATTTTGCATAACTTCACTATGGGACGTCGAGGCACGACTCGCAAAATGTACCTTTTGAAGTTCAGAGGGCTCCCATCCACCGATGCCCAATGGGTGGACAGAGCCACATTTCAGGAGTGTCCTGAAATCCTGGATGCTTATGAGGAAGCATTTCAGTTGCGGACAACCGAATGAAAGACGGAGGGAATGTCATCCTGCTTCAACATGTATCCACTTGCTTGGTACTATTTCTTTTTGTTTTTCAATAGTATGCTTATTAAGAAATGAAATGTTTTCCTACTGTTCAGTTACGGACCAATGGGGACTAGGTCTAGCATTTGAGGGTGGACCCCCTTGCTTGGGGTTATGGGCATTAGTGACCCACAAGAGGGATGGCCTCTCTTTGAGAGGGACATCTAGAAACCACACCCCACCTGAGTACCCAAACATGGGACCAATCAAATGCACAGATTGCATACCGACCTAGGAACCATTCAAGAGAATGTTCCATGAGCTTTGGGTGTGGGCCTGGCAGCATGCCAAGAGTAATGGAGATACAAGATAAGACGACAAACAAATGAGCTCAGTATGGCTCAGTTATGACCTTAGAGTATGTCAATAGATAGTCTAAGCTAAATTCTGACAACTTTGAAATTTTAGGGGTTTTGGGAGTGACGTGGCAGACTGCCACATGGAATCTGAGCTGGCAGGTCAGTCCACCTGTCCCACACATGTGGCAGCATGCATGGCAAGTGGCAGGGCATGCAGGCCAAGTGTTTGGCCCCAAATCTAGTAGATTTGGGGCAGGTGGTGGGCTGTCCTCTTTGGGACTGCAGCCCACCAAAAATCTGGGACAAGTGTCCACCTTCCACTCTAGGTCTAGGGGGGGGCTGAGCCTATAAAAGAAGGCCTCTCCCCTTCATTCCACACATGAAAATTTCGTCACGTTTCTTCTCCCTCCTTTTGGATGATGCAGCAGAACTTCTCCAGCTCCTTGGGTGCAGCCAGCTTCTCCCCAGGCCATTCTCTCACCTCAGCAGCACTTTCTCTCTCTACAACAGCACATTCTCTCTCTACAGTTCCAGCCCCTCCTCTCCAGAAATCTGCCCCCTCTCAGCTCTTCTGGAACAGCAGCAGCATCCTCTCTCCTTCACCTAGCTTGGAGCAGCCACAGCCCCTTTCTCTCTCCTGCTGCAGTCTTTCTCTCTCTACTGCAGAATTTCTCTCTCTACTGTTCCAGCCCATTTCCCTTGCGGAAATCTGCCTTTCTGTGCACCTCTGGAACAGCAGCAGCTCCTCTCTTACATCTCCTCCCTTGGGATCAGCATTGGCACTCTCTCTCTACAGCTATCACTCCATAAAAGCTTTCTCTCTCTAGCCTACAGGCTGTTTTTCTAAGCTGTTCTCATTCCAGCCCCATTTCCACACTCCCCTCACCCAAGGTAGCTTCAGAGGCATCAAGGACTTCATCTACAAAAGGGTCAAGTCACGAAGGGAGCGTGTATTGTCAAGTTTATCTCATTTACAGCACTATTTCATGTTGTTTCTACTATCTTTCTAGAAACTAGTGCTTGTCTCTAATGTTGGATGTAAGTGGTGATTGTTGCAGGCTTCTTCCTTGTGGATTGGGCAAGCCAAGAGTTGAAACCTGAGCTTGGAGTTCTTTTTTTTTTTTTAATCTACCTTGTACATATGCTCTTGAGTCTTGTATCTAGGTCCTAGGTTTTCACTGAGTTCATCAATTTGGAAGGTGCATTGCACCTTGGTCTTGTATCTCCATTTTCAAGAATAAAGTGAGCCTGGATAAGGGGGGGGGCTGTCTTGGCCCCTCAATCATATTGCATTTTCCAATGATGTCACTTTGTGTTTAAGCTGTATAAGTCTTAATTCCAGCTTAATTACAAACTCTTAAGTTCAAGTATATGTGTTTAGCAACTCGCAATCATCTCATTCAAATGCCTCTGCAAAATCCGTCGTCTGAATTGATAGAAAGCACCGAGTAGTTTACAGCTATTGTCCTTGAGGAAGAGGAAGAGCTTGATCTTGTGTTCAAGATAAATCAGCACCTCAGTTTTGGGCTTCGTGCCAAGCTGAGTGAAAAGCGCATGAGTCACGTCAGGGAAACACTTGGATACAGGTTCGGCTTCGTGGTTGTTACTCACAGGTCCTTGAGGAAAACGGCTCCATCTTCAACACTTCTTTCGACACGGAGAGGACAAGCTGGTTGCTGACCCTTATGGCTTTTGGCCTCTTGTCATGGGGCGGAAGAAAAATGGTGCTGCGGTTTTTACCTCAGAGACATGTGCACTTGACCCGATTAAGGCAACATACGAGAGGGAGGTGAATCCTGGTGAAGTAATAGTAGTGGAGCAAGAGGGTATTAACTCTTTATGCCTGCTTCCACATGGCGGTGCAAAGCCTGCATATTCGAGCAGACCAAAGTTGCTATTCCTACTTTTAAGCGGTTGATGCATTCGACAAATGACGATGTGTTGATAAGTGCATGATGGGCACTTTCATAACTTTCAGATGGTACAAATGATAAAAATCAGTCTGTTATACAAACTGGAGTTTGTTGCTGGCTTGTTGACTTGCTACTACGTCTTTCCCCCTCTGTTTTGATACCTGCGTTAGGAATTAAGAGCAATATTGTCACTGGGGATGATGTACCGACACAATTTATGATTGACAACCGAGTGCGTCCCTGCCTTTTGACGCTTCTCACTAACGCGTCTCACTCATAACCATAAGAAAAGCATAAAGGAAGAAGCACGTTGGACTACATCTGCAGGAAACAAAGATCAAATTCAGGCTGCATTCGAGCACATCTACTTTTCTCTACCCAATTGTGTAGTTTTTCGGCACTCTATCTATCAGTCCCGATACACTTTTGGGGGGATTCTGGCAGATGAGGCACCTGTAGATTGTGATTGCAGTGCTAGAGCAAATGTTGAATATACCACTGGATCTAGAGAAGACAATGCTGAACGTACCACTGGATCTACTACTGACCTATCCCTACATGAGGAGATAGATGATAGTTGGGCTTGCTAAGTCGTGTGTGTTTTAGGTCTTTATCTTGGGTAGTTCCCCTAAAATGATGTAATAACTCGTGTTTTTTCTTTAGGGGGGATGGTAAAATTGTGTATCTCTGTCCCATGGCCTCTGGGTGTGCTAGTGTGAGAGTGTCCTACAGTCTTGTGTGGGTGTGATGAGTCTGGATACCCTAGCCACTTGTCCAAGTGGACTTAGAGTTGGTGACATTCCTAGTATGTGACATTATCAGCGAGCAGGAGATATTCCTCCACTGACCTCACCTAGCCTATATATGTGGCCCATTGTACTTGCTTCCTTACCATCAGCAATCTAATACTTTGTGCCACTTTCAATTGTCTCCATATGATTGGTTCTCTCTCCCTCTCTTTGACCATGGATTCCAAGTGCCATGCTTGAGTATGAATCTTTGATCATGTACATATGCCTATGAGCCATGCTTGCCTTTGTTGAGCCTCTAAGCCATGCATATGTATCTCTGAACTAAGTTCTACTCTAGGCCTCTGAGCTCATTGGTAGAACATGCCATGTTCTCACTTATGATCACAATGACTAGATGTCCTTTCCTTGGGATTAGACACTGCTTGTTTACAGGTAAGACTTTTCCATAGAGTCTTAGTTATGTTTGAGTGTTTGTGTGCCTTCTTTCATAAAAGACTCCATTGTATGCATGTACCCATTTAGGAGACAGGAAGTGATGTTTATCTTTCCTATATCAGGCGTGGTCGAGTTCGAGGATGTTGGTGTAATCCCTAGACCTATGAGCTGGTCATGCATCCATGCTTAGACATGAGCCTCTGATCATGTTGATACCCAAGCCATGAGAGTGCTTGGTTCAACCTTTGAATCATGCTCAGACTTTAGCCTCTGAGATTGCATGGGATGCATAGTCTGGATGATGTCATTCTCACTAACCCTAGCTCCGAAGGGGGGTTTGTTGGATATCGAAGTCCTAGTGTGAGTCTGTGCTAGTGTGAGTGTGTGCTAGTGTGAGAGGAGTCCCTAGGCCACTTGTCCAAGTGGACCTAGAGTCGGTGAGATTCCTAGTGTGTGACATCATCAGTGAGGTCAAGACATATTCCTCCATTGACCTCACCTATGATGCAATGTGAGACCTAGCCCAGCCTATATACGTGGCCAATTGTATCTGCTTCCTTACTATCAGCAATCCAATACCTCGAGCCACTTTCAGTTGTCTCCATGTGACTTCTTCTCTCTCCCTCTCTCTGACCATGGATTCCAACATGCTCTACATAAAAGCTATCATGTTCATGACCAATCAGAAACAAAAACACATGGATATAGAATTGCAAGCCACAATATACACACATGGATAGACAATTGCAAGCCACAAAAATGCAAGGTTGCGGTCCAAAACCTTTTGCAACATGTACTAAGAGGCAAAGGAGCTCAAAAGTAGCACCTGGTATGTTCTGCATGGATGTAAGGTGATTCCTGGATTGGATGATCACCAGAATGGGATCTGATTATGCGTTGTGATTAGATGGGTAGAGTATTTATAATTTGAACATTGGCTAAGTATAGCTAAGTGCTAGCCTATATAAGCAATGGACTTGATACACATTTTTATAAGATCAGACTTGAAACTCCTTGTTGGATGGTTTAAGCCTCATAAGTGGCCCCTTTCTAACAGTTTTTCAAGAGGGGCCAGGAACATACACATGTTTTAGCAAGTATTAATAGCACTTCTTAGGCTCAGTTTGGCAAATGGAAATTGTTGCCAAGTTGTAAATATTCAAAGATAAAAAAAGGATTGATCAAAGTTGACGTTAGTCAAAGCTGTCAGTGAAAGCTGATTTTTATGGTCAAAGAACAGTTGACCGTGGTCAAGGCATTGACCTGGTTAAAGAACTTGACTTCTTGTCAAGAAGAATGGGACCTTGGTCCAAGGGGTTAACTGCAACATGAGAGATGTGTTTGACCGTTGGACAACCTACTAGATCTAACTGAGACTCAACTGAATAGCAAAGGAACTAAGAAAGAGATGAAGAAGATGATAGATCTGACACAAGACACCGATATAGGAATGCATGCAAAGTGCAGATGCTATAATGATGCTGAATGCTGAATACAATGATGATCTGGATCAGATCTGGCTGTTAGGATATCTTCGGATGCAAAGCTGCAAACTGCTGCCCCGAGGGTGAGCCTGTTGAGCACGATGCTGAGGGCCACTGCTTGACTGAAGGTCCTTGAATGCTGCTCCTGTTGCTGCCCTAGGAATGGCGGCCTGTTGCTGATGCAGGAATGCTGAATGTTGTCCAAAACTGAGGCGTGATTGCTGCCTGGATGATGCGCCTACATGCTGGGCTCTGAGCTGGAGTAGCTGCCCAAGACTGCATGCCAGAATGAGGAGGAATGGCCTAATTATATAGGCTGCTGCTGTAGGAGGTCGGCCTGCAGTTGACCAGGTTGGCCAAAAGTCAACGTTGACCAAAAAGTCAACGCGTTGAATTTTTGACCAAGAAGTCAAACTTTCATTTTTTGACCTGCATTGTCTTCTGATATGTTTTCCCTTCACTACTGACCACAAAACTGCCTCAAACTGCCTCGAACTAATGACTATGCAGTCAAGCATGTCACCGGCACTGGTGTGCATGTGACATTAACACTGGTTGACCCAAGATAAAGAATAATTGACCGTGGTCAAATTATTGCCCGGTTAAAGAGAACAATTGACTTTTGGTCAAAGGATTTTGGCCTAGTCAAAGTACTTGACTTTCAGTCAAGAAGAATGGACAATAGTATTCCAACATTAGTTGGAAAGATTTGTCTCCGGTCAAAGGTCTTTGACTTTGGTCAAAGGGGTTTGACCCTAGACAAAAGGGTTGACCATAGTCAACCAAGAATATTAAATTACATGTGCACATAAGTGTTCACGTGGGGATGCCCACAAGTGACTAGGATTAGTCAAAAGAATTATTTTTATTTGCATGCAAAGGCTAATAATTAATGGGTGCCATGTTGGTGCATTAATTAATTGCGCAGGTACCAAAGAGGGGCTAAATGCCCAAGAAATTAAAAGTGCCTAGCAAGCGGTTCGAGGAGGATTCCCGCGTGACCCGGTGCTTAGTAGGCACTAGATGGGCCTAGAGGCTCATAGAGTTAGTAACTAGTCTAGGACTAGACTAGTGGCTAGTTACGATTTATGGCGGGTGTGTGCATCTCTCCACCCTGGTATTCTCATGGCCTGTGGTTTTTGGGAAATTCCAGCACAGTGCAAGCTTGTACTCAAGATTTTCTATTGCAATAAAGTACCTTCGGGGGGGGGGGGTCCAGCACGACAGTTGTTTTGGGCCCTTGTGTGGTGTGCTGTGTGCCTGTCAGGTTCTTTCAAATTCAGTTTTGAAGATTTCCATCGCGAAGAATGTATGTTCTAAGCCTATGATGCAGAGATTACACAGGTGCAGGTGTGATTGTCGGTTAAGCAAGTGATCTAGAGAATGCATTAGATTACAGTGGTATCAGAGCAGCTTGGCAAGGCTTGCTTATATGTTGGTCTGCTATCAAGAAAAAATGATGGACGTTGCCTGCAATACTAGAGAAAAACAGAATCTGCCGATGATGCCCATACCTTGAGTGCCGGTAATATTAAGAGGAGGCCGATTGCAAATCGTGAGAGGGAAATCGTAGGCGGAATAAAAATCGCGACTTGTTTTATTTTTGGATGCTACAGTGCCCTGTTGAGAGGAGACAATCAAAGGCCGGGTGAGAGGCGTACGCCACATCGCAGGTCATTTGTTGGGAAGCTACAAGTTTATGCCATATGCTGCTTCAGAAACTCCATTAACACGGCGGAAGTCTGTCGCACCTTTGGCATTCAGGCCAAATGTATTCCAAGTCATAAGAGGGGTTATGATATAGAAAGGATGCTAGCAAACACTCTATTGGTAAGTTAAATATCACTTGATTGAGGTTCGCCACTGACGGCACGCTGAATGTTGTTGATGATTACGGCAGACATGGCTGGCGCCTTCGGGATTCGAAGCTTGAGTATCATACTTCCATGTGCACTTTGAGGAACCAGTCGAACCAGACGTCAATAAAGAGGTGAACCAACTTGTGTGACAGAGAACTATGCCGGAATCTTGAGAGTGCTTCTCAATTCTGCAAGATGCCCCACTGTGTGGCGATTGAGAGTCCAAAGGCTACATAGGAAAAAATAAAATAAAAAATAAATATATATGTTGTGACTCCGTTGTATACAGATAGCTGATGTGGGAGTCCAAAAAGGAATTCGCATCCACTTCGATATAGGCGACCCGAATTCTACTCGCGCTACGTTCTCCGCACGATTGTGGATTCACAACAAGTGTGATTTGCCAAACATGTCCGTAAAATTGTAAGGCGGGGGAAGTCTGATAGAGAACGAGATGCCGATTTAAGAAGCAAACAGTCTGGCGTCCTAAATTTGACTTTTGGCATCCAATAGGGGAAGCAGCCAACGTAAAAGCCTTGAGGAGTTGCTTGGTCATTTACGATGAGAATGATGCCTATATCTTGAAGGTCACTCGTATCGGAATTTTTGTCTACACGAAACCATTCTCTGTCCCCATAATTTAATAACGCTCTCATTTGCAGAATTCAGGAGGTAGACTCTGAACGTTTGTAGATTGGATTATAATCTTCCACCGACTCCCCTGATTCCATGTGCAGGCTGTCCCACTCAGCTCTGACCTTATCAGTGAACTGTTTAGGCAAGAACTGTTTGAAAAATGCCTTCTTAAACCCTTTTCAATGCCGTGGAGCTGAATCAGCAAGTGTTTGAGCTTTCCACCATGCACTGGTTGTGTCAGTAAGATGCAAGCTGACCATTCGAATCTTAGAAGATTCAGTGAAGTTCACTATGCCAAAAGCTGCATCAAACTGAGTAATGAAATTCATAGCCTGTTCTATCTGGCCTAGGCGGCCATTAAAGTTGGAAAATCTAATTGATTTACCCTCTTCCTTAAATTCACGGGCCTTAGAAGCTTTTGTCTTATGCCTTTTTCTTTTCCAAAATTTAGACTCAGAAGTAGATGTGGAACTGGAACTGGTTGAAGTAGAGGAAGAAGCACTACTGGAAGATCTATGCATGTGCTTCTTTTTCTCTCTCTCTGGACTGAGACCTTCCCCTCTTCTGTCCTCTTTTCTTAATCTGCCCCTTGAGCTGGGTCTTTGGTCTAGGCACATCATAGGTAGCTCTGGGCATCTGCATAGGAAAATTCTTCTTATACTCATCCGTTTGTTGCACGAGATTAGCTACAATCTGTTCCAACTCTGCCTGGCTTTGTTGGACATTTCTCAAGGTTAATTCCCCTGAAGCAGCTCCTTGTCCTGCCTCTGCCATTCTGTCAAGATGCTTAGACTAACAATATCCCTTTGTATAGAATCACTTCAAAGTAATTCTTAGGCATAAACTGTATCTTTCCCTTTTTCTTAACAGTTCACAGGCATAGCACAGACTGTCTACTGATTCCCCAAATTTTTGACAGAACTGTACTTTCTTCCCCCTTTAAAAAAAGAAAAAGAAAATTAGAGGCATAAACAAACTGTTGCTGCTCTGTTTCTTTTTTTAAAAAATACTGATTAACTAGCCAAGTTGGTTAATTGTGGTCTAGTTAACTGCCACATCAACTACTGTGTTGGCTGCCATGTAAGCACTTCACAGACTTGAACGCACAACAGTCCGTGTCACAAGTATCTCTTTTAATCTACTGAGGAATTTTCCATATACTCCATGACCGAGTAGTGATATTACTCAAGCATTTGGCAAAACTGTTTTTCTTGTGTTTCTATGCAGGGGAGCAGGTCCGCAGTCTCAGATCCCAGGATGGCAGCCCCCGTTCTGCACCAGAGGAGGTCATGGAGATAGCGACAGATTACTTCAGGACTCTCTTTCAGCAGGAGCAGTTGGCCCCACGTGCACGACACTGCAGAGAGGAGGTGTGGAGACATACCCCGCGCCTCGTTCAGCCCAGGATGCAAGAGACCCTCCTGGCTCCTTTCACTACCACAGAGATGAGGGATGCAGTCATGTCAGTAGATGGGCAGAAATGCCCAGGAGAGGACGGTCTTTCTAGAGCATTCTTCACCACCTTTTGGGACCAAATTCAGCAGCCTCTTCTCGCAGCATTCCAGCACATTTTCAGCAGTGGTAGGATGCCGGAGTGCCTCTCAGCAGGGCTGGTTTGCCTCATCCCCAAAGGGGGCGACCGCCAGGAGATCCGACAGTGGCGCCTGATCACCCTTTTCCCTACAGCTTACAAAATCCTCAAATCAGACTTTGCTATGAGTTGCAGCTTCTCCAAAGTTACACAAGAGTCCAGACCATCAAATCGCAAGGCAAATAACTTTTCCAACCAGGCCTCACCTAAGCCTGGATCTATGCAATTCAAAACCTATCCAAGCATTGCATGTTAGATGCATAAAATATAACAAGAAGAAGAATGAAACTCTCACCTTTCCCATCCTGTCAGCAATTCTCTTTTGAATCAGGACGCGTTGCTTTCCTTTAGCTTCTATTCTTTGGTCTATAGGCATCTTTGTGGATATCTTATCAATTGCTTTTTTAAGCTCTGTATTGTACTCAACCTACACAAAATATTTCCTTTTATAGAAAGAAAAGGAATGAAAGAGAATAAGCACCAAGAGAAGTGTAGCATTAAACCTGAAAGACCAATCTTGCAAGATAGCCTCTTGTCAATGGAAACCAAGGCCTTTTTCCTTTACTCTCATGAGCCCTCCAGTTCTCTATGGATTTTACTTCATTAGGAGACAATGATTTCATAAATATCGTAGGATCACGCTCACAAATGTTGTGTGCATTTATGAGTGTCTCGGAGGCTAGGTTTGACGATGGCATGCTCATTCATACTACAAGACACATCAAAAGATTAGTTCATTTGTACAAAATAAAAATAATGAAGGTAAAGAATTATACAACACAAAATAATGAAAGAAAAAAAGGTATCAAAGTACTTACGAATTCATGCGCCGTAGGCCAGCCAATAGAGCAATCTCACTTATTTTTCTAGGATCAATTATCGTGCAAACCACTCTTATGTGTCGTTTTTTGTTTGTAGGAAAGATATCCTTTATAACACTCATCCAAGCAGTAGTCCTATGATTTCCCTCCCAAACAAAAAACATCCTTCTTGACATAAATTTAAATTCATGACTTGATAGCAAGTCATTCTCAAACTCTTCATCAACATCTCTCCAAGTGGGAGACCACCTCTCCATCATATCATCTGTCACTACTACCTCCTCTCCATTACTTTTGCAAACGGACACTATGAAAAATCCTTTCTCTGGAAGGTAGCCCTCCACTTGGAATGCGCTTTTTAGTGAAGACACATCATCACGCAGTCCTCATACTCGTGCATAGGGGATCAATCTACATAATGGAATGCAAGGACAATGATCTGAATCAAGCATCCTACATTTTCCAATCACATCACCTCCTCCTTTTACTTGCACTTCAGTGTCATCCAATTCAACCTCCTCCAATCTTGGTCCTTCATCTCTTGGAGCAGAGGATGTATCAGGCTCAGAACCTGCTGCACTCCCTGGTTCTTCTGTCCCACCTACTGATGATTGGGCAGGGGGATCTATTTTCTTTCCTCTTGCTAACTTTGGAGGCAGAGCCTCTTGAGGCTTTTTACCTTTCCTTCCAGTCATCCTGAAATGAAATACAAAATAACACCTTTTCATACACTGGTTACATATGAAATGAGATTGCAAGACAATGAAAATCTAATCCAAGAGCAAATATAACATAGCAAACTATAGAAAAAATCTATTGTTCACAGCACATGCTATTCTTCTCCAAAACATTCTATGAAGATCAAGAGTTCAATGTGAGCACAACTGTTAAATTTTTTAAACACTAATCAAAGACATGTTTACACTATCATTTTGAACACATGCATTTAGGGTCTAGTTTATCTTAGAGCCAACAATCAAACTGCTATACTATTAAAGATACATAGAGCTAACAGTCAAACTAATATACTATTATTGATACATAGAGCTAACATTCAAACTCCTATACATAGATGTGTATAAAGGAATATCTAAACATATTTATTTATCTTTATACACATGTCTTTATTTATCTTTAAACACATCTGTTTTCACATATTTATGCATATGTCTGCATATCCTTTTCTATGTACAAATAAGAAAACACATGTAAATAGTTTTATGTATGCATGTATAAACTTATCTATGTATGAATTTATATCTGCATATACATACATAACCTCTCAAACTCTCAACCCCATATAGCACTCATTTGCTAATGGAAGAGACCGCATCTTCCATGCATATGCTTACATTTACAACAGACTTCCATATATACATCTTGACATTTTCATACATGACATATGGACACAAATAAATATACAATAAATGTATAACACACATACATGTCTATGAATACTTAAGCATGTCTATTTATATACATGCGATCTTTTGGGGGATTTCTCCAATATTCCATAAACTCTCACCCCCTTCCATAGAGGACTTTCCTTAATCAAGGAGTTCCTCCTTTAACTTGAGGCATGATTCAAGAATGTAGATTAAAAGCAAAAGCATACAATGTGTTGGCAAAATCATCCTTGTGGTCAAAATAACTCGCAGAATTGAAAGCTACATAGATGACATTTATGTCGACCTTATATCTACTCAACTCTTTCTCTTTAAAATCTTATGTCCAAAGAGCATTCATATATAATAAAAATCTTAAAATGTATAGGTTGAATGCAACTGTGAAAGCACACATTAGTAGTGTGCATTTTAGTGCTATTTCTACCAAAATGGACAGCGCGTCAACACGTTGTCCATTTCAGTGAAAAGGGCATATAAAATGCTACCCCAATACAAGGCCACTATTGAGCAAGACTTGACACAAGATGGCTTGACACAGTAACTCTGGGATTTGGAAGCGAACTTTATTTTCAAGTCACCATGCAGGTCAAAAAGTGTGGGAGCATTCTTGATCCGAACAACCAATCTTATTGTAGGAAGACTGTTGCAAGTGTGGGAGCATATCAATGTCCTAAACTGTGAAGCTTTTTCTACCAAAAAAGACAGCGCGTTGACACGCTGTCCATTTTGAAGCAAAAAACATATGAATGCCACCCCACTGAAAGCCTATTATGAAGCATAAAAGAGGCCAATTTTGATGCTTGGGATACCAAAATGGATAGCGCCGCTGCCCATTTTGGTGTCACAAGCATCAAAATTTCCTTCTTTACTCAAATATGAAGGTGGTACATGAAAGATACAAGGTGGTCAACACGCTATCCATTTCAATGAAAAGGGTATCCAAAATGCTCCTACAAATGCTCCTACAAATGCTTAACACAATTTCGAAATCAATTTGAGGATGTGAGGAGAAGAAGGATTCACAATTTCAAAATCAATTTGAGACAGATAGACATGAATCGATGAAAGTTTTTAAAGTTTTAGTATACCTCCAATGCTTTTTAGTATACCTCCTTTGACATGATTCTAATCTACTATCCATGAGAAAGGGCAGCGCGTTGACGCACTGCCCTTTTTCATGAAAAGTAGATCAAAATCAAAGACGCGCTGCCCTTTCTCATGGAAAGTAGATCAAAGAGGACCCAATGATTTTGATCTACTTTCCATGAGAAAGGGCAGGGCGTAGTGTTATCCCAATGCTTTTTAGTATACCTCCTTTGACATGATTCTAATCTACTTTCCATGAGAAAGGACAGCGTGTTGACGCGCTGTCCTTTCTCATGAAAAGTAGGTCACAAAAAGAGATGATTTTGATCTACTTTCCATGAGAAAGGGCAGCGTGTCAAAAGGGTAGCGCATTGTCTCATGGAAAGTAGATAAAAAAAAGAGATGATTTTGATCGACTTTCCATGAGAAAGGGCAGCGCGTCCTTTCTCATGGAAAGTAGATCAAAAGAGTGTAGATCAAAAGAGTGTCCTCTTTTGATCTACTTTCCATGAGAAAGGGCAGCGCGTCCCTTTCTCATGGAAAGTAGATCAAAAGAGGGTAGCCTCTTTTGATCTACTTTCCATGAGAAAGGACGCGCTGCCCTTTCTCACTGAAAGTAGATCAAAAAAAGGATGTGGAATTCTTGAAAACAAAAGCGTGGGCGAGGAGTGTGTACCTTGGCGGGAGAGAAGGTGGAGCGTGGAAGGAGATCAAGGGAAGATCAAAAGGCCAACGATGACTGCCAACGACGATTGCCAACAACGACGACTGCAGCGGGGGATGCAATGCTCAATGCCATAGCCTTGCTCGCCGATGGAAGATGTAGACAGGGAGGAACGTCCCCCCGAACATGCAGGCTAGAAGGAGCAAGGAATGGCCCCTCAGAACGAGGTTGGTCCCAAGATCCAAGCTCTCCCACGGGTGGAGAATGGACATGCAGACAAAGCTGCATAAGAACTCAGAGAGGTCCCCAGCTGCAAAACAGGAAACGAAGGCGAAGCGGAAGCGGAAGCGGAAGCGGAAAGGGAGGGAGAAGCGGAAGCGGAAACAACTTCAGTGACTGCTCACCTCAGTAAACAACTGCAACAAAGCTCCCCACAGGCTTCATGCTTCAGAACTCCCCACAGCTACATTCCACACGACCAACAAAAGAAGCATCAGTAACCAAAGAGAGATGACATGCTTTTATATGCTTTCAACGTCTCATGGTTTCGAGCACACAGAGGATGAAGAAAGGCAAGAACGACTTGATTTGAGAAGGACCGGATGTTCGTGGATGGCGAAAGGACTTACGTAACGTGAAGGAACGTCCCATTGACGATTTGGGAAGATACCTTACGTCTAACAGCAAGGCTCCTCAAACCATTGACTCAAACCTTCAACGAAGGCTGAGGAAATGAAGGCAGAGGAAACGAAGTCGACGAGGAAGCAACGAAGGGAGAGGAAACGAAGTCGAAGAGGAAACGAAGGCGAAGCTGAAGCGGAAGCAGAAAGGGAAAGAGAGAGAAGAGGAGCGGAAGCGGAAAGAGAGAAGGGAGGGAGAAGAGGAGAGAGCAAAAACAAGCCAGTCGTGGCTACGAAGACCAAAAACAAAGTGCAGTTGTAGTAGCTACGGGCAAGTAATAGCTATAAGGGAGTCGCGCAGGAGCTGGGACGGCCAAGTGAATGCAAGTAATAACTGTAAGGGAGTCACGCAGGATCAGTGAGGCCACTGCAAACAACGCTACGTAGGAAGTAGCATATAATAAGGGTGGCTCTTATGGCCACAGGGAGAGAAGCAAGCAAGAACCATGCAATTCTAAAGAACCATGCAGTTCATAAAGAAGCAAAGAACAAGCTGTTTAGAGAGAGCTAGTTTAGAATGAGCCAGTCGTGGCTACGGAAAGGGAGGAGCGAGGAGAAGCAGTGCGGTAGACGAGAGAGCTCAAAGGTTTCCTGACGAGATCATTTTATATCTTTCAACAGAGATGGACCGAGAATACCTTTGTAATTTTGCATAGTTTGTATCGGTCTTCCATTAGCCAATTTCCAAGGAACCTTGTGAATCCGACGAACGTGGGTGGGAACGTAAAGGTGACTAATTCACAACGGTGCGACGTTCCATCTTGACAAACAACCTACGTAGGCAACAGAACTGGCATCAATTTCAGCTAATCGGGATGGTTCCAATGCGAAGCCTACCGAGAGACATACACTCGGGTGAGCGATTTTTTACAACCGAGAGCTGAAAAGTGACTTCTGTGAAGCGGAGAAAAGAGAAATGAGGGGAGGATGAAACAAATCCGGAAAGCTTTCCCCTTACTAGTACCCACTGCTTCGTGCACCTTCCAACATCTTCAAGGTAATTATGACTGGTAAGGAACACGAAGAAACATAACACTAGTACAATAAATCGATCAGAGATAAGAACGCATAACATCACCACAACAACTGGCTTCCTGGGCAAGGCTCAGCCATGTCTGCAAAGAGATTAAAATGAGAAACACACTGAAGCATGTACCCTTCTCAAACTGGCCACTGCTAGTGTCCATGGAATCACCATACGCTTGCTGTGCATTTCTAAACAAAACGATCAGAGCACACGAGAATCCAAGCATGGGCAAAGACTTTCCTATTTGCAGACCTTCCGATCTCTTGTAGACGAATACCAACCTAGCATGTCGCCTGGCATCAGCGAGACCAAGCACTAGAATAGAAGTTCCAAACAGTCGTGGCTATAGAAAGGGAAGCAGAAGGATTAAGTTCACAAAATGACGTAGTATCGTCTCTTTCAAAACTATGGGACGCGTAAGATTTCAGAGGACTAGCTGCTGCTGCTCGATATGCCTGGAATGCGGCTTCGTCTCGAAACAGGTTCTACCTACAGTGGCAGCGCTGTTTGAGCAATCAAGCAAGCAACCCAACTGAAAAGTGGTCTAATATATCCAAGCAGGCAGTGCGTTCAAGGAACCCATTCACGATACGAGGCGGGGGTGATTTGATGAAGCGAACCCATTCACGATGATACAAGGCGGGGGTGGAAGCCAAAGAAATGGCACAAGGGAGCGACGACTAGGAGGGGTGGCAAGAGAAAGAAGGGGTAGGGGAGGAAAGGTAAAAGAAAGAAGAGAAAGGAGAGAGCGAGGAGCGAGGAAAGGGAGCTAAGGTCGCTCGCGATGTCGAAGCTAGTGTTCCTTTACTACTGCTACATACGGTGCAAAGCTTCGATTTCGTGAGAGATGGAGAAGAGGAGTAAGCATGCAATGTCGCCTTTCTCTTATCTTACGAATTCAAACACGATCAGATACTGCAAGCGACCACAATGGAGAGCGCCAGTCTTCCGGTGTAGCAAAGGCTTGCATGTTCTTCCGGTGTAGCGAAGGTTGCTCGCATGGATGTAGGTGGCGAGGCCGAGGAGGAGATGAAGAAGAGGAGGAGGAGAAGCTATGGAGGAACTTGCAATGGAGAGAGCTGTAACGTTACAGAAGTGGCAGAGCTGTAACGTTAAGAGCATTTGTTAAGAGCTGTTTCCGCGCCAATGTTCCTCTACTAAATCTTGACTATACTTCATTCTGTTCATATTGACAGAAGGTAACGGTTCATATTGATTCGGTTCCTTTCTTGTTAATCCAACTAAGCTCACTGGTTTCTTGCAAGTTCATTGAGTAGAGAGGCTATTGCATTCCTCGATCTTTCAAGAGATATATGACAATCATATCTCTTACAACAAATGAGTACTTGGAAAGAAGAACTAGCTGGATGGGAAATAAGTACTTGGAAAAGAAGACCTAGTAATCTTTCACAGCCTACTTGTCTCCTTGCATTTTAATGAATGTGAGAGCCTAGTACACTGAGCATACTGAAGTGCACTATGTACAGTGCAGTGTACACTGAGCATACTGAATTGCACTATGTACAGTGCAGTGTACACTGCATATATTGTACACTAGTGCAGTGTCCACTATAGCCCATCTTTGCAGCCCGTCTTTAATAACTGTGATCACATCCAACCTTGCATGCCTAACCCATGTGTTACTAACTAATGCTATCATTACTTAATTAATATTCTAGTTTTGTAGGCAATGATATTAAATTTTTTCTCTGACCAGATTCGTGTTTGCAAGTTATGGAGCCTTTATTCAGATTACCATCTTGTAAAATGATTACCATTTTCATGGAAAAGAAACAGGATATTATGAACCATGTCATGGAGCCTTTATGAAGATAATTGTGACGGCGTCATCTAACTCGCCACCTACATGTCTTCTCTTCTTTTGTCATCTCTTCATTTCTATCAACATCTTCTCTTCCGCTGCCATGTCCTCTTCTATCAACCTCTTTTCTTCTATTTCCATCTCTTGTGCTTCCATTTGCTCTTCTGATGCCACCTCTTCTCTGGCAATGTCATTTTTTATCACAATCTTCTACTGGCTACATCTTCTTTTGTAAATGAAGAGCCGCTAGCTATTCTAGAGCTCCGTCTTCTTTTGCACTTGCAAATTGATGAAATTATTCTCGTAGTGGGTGGTGCTAATCCTTTAGTGTTCATTTGTGCATCTAAAACATGCCTACATCTGTGTTCATTCGCTTTGGAGAATCAGAAACATTGTCCATTCGTTATGACACTCCTTTATTGGAGGTCTCCCTAGTAGATCTCAAGGAACACTTTCACCTTGCGGATGAGGAGATTAGTCTACATCAAGAAATCGGAGTGGATGACATTGCCATAGTGCTTCCCTTGGTGGACTTGGAGGACGGTCAAAAAGGGTACAAGATCAATGGAAAACAACATTCAACCTTCAGAATTGAGGTGATAAGAAGGAAAGATTCTCATAGTGACTTGGCAAAATGCTGAAGTGAATAGTGTTATTTCACTTATAGAGAAGATGCCTTTGAATAGTTCTTTGCATGTTGCATTAACTTCTGCAGTTAGAGTTGAGAAGGTTGATGAACTGCCTAAAACTTATGATGGGTATGTTGTCTTTGAACTCCCCCCATTGCCTGATGGATCTCCAATGTCTGGAATGGAACAAAATGCTGATGGTCATGTATGGACAAAATATTCAACATGTTCACAAGACTTTTTCAATGGAATTGTAAGGATGAGTAGATGTTTTGGATACTTGAGATGCTGTAACGTTCATTGTCCTTACCTTGAACGAATGGGAGTTCTGAATGATACACAATGGAAGGGAAAGCTTAGGAAGCCACCTGTGCCTGGTCCAATTGATCCAACCTTGGGATCAATTGTCTGCAAGCATTGTTTGGAAATCCCAGAGTGTGTTTATCAATGTAGTGCTATCATATATTATTGCTTGCCTCATGAAAGAGCGAAGACGACAAGATGTGCTGTGCATGTTGGGTTCCATGACCATCCTGTTGAGAAAGGAAAAAGTCGTGCAAAGGAATTTCTAGTGGATGATCTTGTTTCAATGCGTGCTAGGCTAAATGCAAATTCATCTTGCAAAAACATTGAGGTCTCAGTTACACAAGACCTTATGATGGATATGTTGCTTGCAAAGGAGGAGGTCGCTATGGAACCTTTAGATTACCAACAATTTGAAGAGGTTTTGGATACAATCACACCAATGACACAAAGGAGAAGGCTTCAGAGAATAGTGCAGAGTGCAAGATGTGATGCTAGAGGAGGAGATGGTGAAATGGATTCAATACTAGGTTTGAAAAAGAGATGCAAATATCCATATGTGCAAAGTATCTTATTTCCTGGGCAGTTGCAAGATGAACAACAACCACATATTTTCAAAATGTCGACCATTGGTCCAGGATCAGGGGTTGATTTGGTGAATTGAATGCGGCCAGGAGGTAGCCTTGGATCACAATGGGTGCATTTTGACCACGTCCATCGAGTAAAAGGATGGTCAACTATGGGTGCTCATGTGTATGACCCTTACATAAGGAAACTCTTAACAATAGCTATATGTGAATTCAAGGTGGAAGATACCCATGCACAAGTGCAATTCTGGAAGCTTTTGAATAGTCAGATGGAGAAGAATGGTTTGAACCACCTGAATTCCGAGGATTCATGGCAGATGGAGCAGGAGCAAATTGGCTTTCTATCCGCACAGTTTACAATGGTGGGCCTGAAAATGTAATGGAGGGTAAAGAAAGGACTTGTGGTTTTCACTGGGAGATGAGCATGGTTGAGCATACCAAAAGATGCATTAAGCCACAATTTCAGGAGGAGCATAAGGTTCTATGTAGGAAATGGAGGGAGGCAACGACAGCTGCTTCTACAGATCAATGCAAGAGAACATTGACCTTGTATTGGTCTCCATTGCATGTGAAAGAGGGTGAGTTGCCAGCACTCCACACATGGTTGGGTTGGTGGGATGTTAGAGTCAACCAATGGGGGGGAATGTTTTTGCAGCAAGAGAAAAATTCTGGGTTTGTTCCTACAGTAAATCTTTTGGAGACAAAACACTCTAGCATGAGAGCAGCACATGGGTATGCAAGACACATAACATTGTATGAAGCTTGTGCTGTAGATCTTGCAATGAGTGTCCTTCAGAGTGCTCACTATAATGCCTTTTTGAATGGAAAACACTTGGGTACAGGTCTGAATTTGGATGTTCTACGACAAAGAATACTTGATGGTGGTGGATCTAGTAAAGGAGATAGAAATCGGCTTGTTGATTTGTCACACACTGTGATTGAAGAGGCTGGGTTACACTCTCCAGAGATGGATAGACCGATGATAGAACCGATGAGTATGAGAAGAAAGAGGAGTTCTACATGTTCAACTGTGGTCCATGCACTTGATAGTCATCGCCCTAAATACATCACTGTCACTACAAAGAGAGTGATTGGAAAAAGACGACAACTTGATTTTTTAAATCCTACAAACTAGGTAGTTTGTAGAGAGGCAAATATTCATGATGCCAATTGGGCAATTAGGAGAAGTGAAGCACATAGTGTTGTCACATGCTTTGGTTACTTGATAGAAAGTCGGAGACGGTGTGGGCAATGATCAATGCGCTTGGTAGAAGTGCAAGCAATGGTGTGCCAGTGCCTTGCTTTAAGGGAAGAAGGCAACATTCCAATGGATTGATAGAACAATTTGTTTGGTTTTGCAATAGTACTGTGACCCATACATGGAAGGTGGATAATTCCATTCAGGGTGTTCCTGGAAACTCTCCAGGTGTGTGGAAGGTTGCATGTGGGACATCAATTACTGTGGATGAGAGGGAGACCCTAGTAAGGGCAGGATTTTTATTTGAGACTGATGATGCTATTGGTGTCATGAGCTTCCCATCTCGTATGCAAAAAATATGTACGCCAAGCCATGTACGCCCATCTCATCGTGATGGAAAGCTTGTGTCATGGAGAACTAGGTTGAATAAAGAATTCAAAGAAAGGATAAGCAAGGCAGTTGCAGAAAATGGGGAGGTTGTAAGAGAGAGCACTATTATTCCAAATGAGGTGCATCTTTTCCACATTCGTACATCAGGTTCAATTTCCAAGGGGCTAACATACTGTGTCTCAATTTCAGAATTCCCACGTTGTACGTGTCTTGATTTCACTCAAAGGGAGACAAGTAAAACTCCTTATATGCCTTGCAAGCACATATACTTTGTGTTCATTGTAGTGCTGGGATTGAGTGATACAGTGCATCAGTTTATGCATCAAGCAGCGTTGACTAAGATTGAGTTGTTTCAAGCACTGGTTGGAAAAAGAAATCCATCTTCCATAGACTAGGTGATGTGAAAGACATTTTGTTGTTATTTGCTGAACATGCAGATTATAGAGGTAGGGATCCTTCTATGTTTTTGTAATGGAAGTAAGGATATACTTCTGCAAGCATTAGAGGCAAGATATGTCAGCCTTTAATGTGAATAGTAGAAGATGCAATAGATGTAATGTGCTTTTTTGCTCTACATGCCTTCCATTTTTTGGATCAGATGTTTGGAAGATGTACTTCTGCAAACATGGAAGGCATGATATGTACATGTAGTATGAGCACGTTTTGGCTATATTCTACCTGCTCCTATGTTGTTGTCTCTCCATAAGGATTTCAGTGTGAAAGTAAGGAGAGAAAGGTATTTAATATGATGTGTAGGCTACTCCTTTTCTTTGGATGGGTGTATGGAGGAAGATACCAAGTATGGGTAGGAAGGATATGTGTAGTCTGATATTTGTCTTCATGATGCATGTATGGAATATGTAATCATATAAGCATGGCAGGCATGATATGTAATGTAAAACTTGTGTGCAATGTTAGTTCTTTTTCAAATCTCATATTCAGTACCACTATGTGTTTGTTTGCCAAATTTATTGTAATGTAAATATATGAGAAAGAAGGAGATATGCAATTCAAAAAATGTGCCCTCTAAGTAGTCTTTGTTTTTGTGAATCATATATTTTATATACTATTGAATCTCTCTCCATAATGAGTCTAATGTGATAGCATGAGAAGGAAGGAGGGAAGCAATATCATTTTGGGGCATGACTCTTCTCTCCAATGAAATTTGATTAATCATATAGTGGATCAAGGGCTGCTCGCTTGCCTGTTGTTTAATCACGCTCGCTTAATTGGGCTCGCTCGCTCTTTAGTAATCCTCTCTTTTTGTGGGGACTCTGATGAGCATGATGGCATGAGGAGAACAAATAGGACGCTCTGTCATCAAAAACAGATGCATCAGAGGATGTTTCGAGGCATAGACCATGCTAGTTTTTCCCTGTCTGGTCATTTGTTACTTCCAAATTGAACCCCCATCACAACGGATAGTGTAAGGCATTGCAAGGTGTGCACTTGGCCATGGACTAGATAGCCTATGACACTTGGCAATGTTATGAAAGTAAGTCATAATCCACCAGCTTTGAGTGGATCATTTCATGTGACCTGATGCCATGCATGGGATGAAGCAGTAGTCATAGAATTTATCTTCGGTAGATTAATTGGTGTGTACATCCATCAAAATTTATTAGTTGTTTCAATTATCCAATGATTACCAGATAGTGGAGTCACTTTGCATGGTTTTGATTGGACTATATTTCCTTCTCTTTGGATTTTGTAGACACGTCATATGTTTGGTTTTCTTGGTTGTATTATCAAAAATAAAAAAGCTGGGAAACTCCGTCCTGATTTCATGAACTCTTATGTTGGTCCATCTCTCTCTCTCTCTCTCTCTCTCTCATGTGTGTGTTCCATTCTCTTGCTACTGCAAGCCCCATCTCCTTCATCATTTCCAACTTTATATCAGAGTGAGATTGTGAGGCTAGGGATTATAGTTTTTTTTCTTTTTTGACACTTGAAGAGAGAAGGAAGCATAGATGAAGAGAAGGAGAGAGCTGTGGAAGCTCTTAGAAGGAGCGTAGAAACCAGAATCCTGGAAGCTTCAAAGGTTACAAACCGCTACGAGCAAAAGTGAAGTTAGCAACATTATCTTGACGACTAGCTGCTTAAATTGTTTTCAAGAAGTTCCTTATACTTTTACAGGCCCTCCCCTCCTCATTCCTATATCCACCAGACTTCAGCCTTCAGCCTCCAGCCTCGAGCTACCTGGCTTCCACTGACGCAGTGCAGCAGCGTGGAGATCTCAGCCAAGACGGAGGAGGATTGTGTCCAGGTTTCTGGAGCTTGTAAGCAGCCTTGCTGCCCGGATCTTGGTGCTCATCTTTGAGCGTGTTTTGTCCACATCTTTGTGGAAGAATATAGCTGGCCTCTTTCTCCATATCTGCCCCTCTCTTGCTATACTTTCTTTGTGTCTGATTCGAGATCTATTTCCAGCATCTTGAGCAATCCTTCCTTTCCGCTGCGTGTCCGTGGTTTGAGCGATTCTTACAGTGAATTCCAAGTTCCAACATGGTATCAAATCTAGAGTTGCTACTCTAGTGGTCTTCTTGAAGGAAGAAGCAACTTCATCGCAAAGAAAGCCTCGTTTCAAGATCAAAAGGTTGCTGGTTTTGCTCTTCCATAGGAGCAAATCTACTACAGCAAAGATGTCGAAGTCGCAAGCCTCTTCATCCACTGCTCTTCCTTCCTCTTGCTCCTCTCATATTCCCTCTTCATTCATCCCTAACTTTGGGGAGTCTGGGAAGCTGGATGGGATGAATTATCCTATCGGGAAGGTTATTCGGAGTCATCTCGTGACTCGGAAGTTGTGGGCATACAACAAGAGTGAATCTAAAGCCAGAGGATGTGAATGACAACAAAGAGAGGTTACTTGTACCCGTGGATCCGGAAAATCACGACATGGGATGATAGAGATGCCTAGGCCCTTGCGATGCTCATAGGGACGACAACAAACTCGGTGATTACTTATATCCAGATAGCAGAGACGGCGGTGGAGGCCTGGCTCATCTTGAAGGACTTGTATGAGACAGACAACACAGCTCGTATTCTTACTCTCCAGCATCAGCTCTACAATTTGGACATGAATGAAGGCGACAATGTCCATGACCACTTGACGAAGGTCAAAGTGGTGTGGCGGCGGCAGTTGGTCAGAAGGTAGACTCGAGTCAGCTGGCACTGTTGATACTTCACAAAATACTTAGAACCTTCAAGGGCTTCGTGACAACCGTCACTGTAGGAGAGAGGACGAAACCTCTCACATTTGAAGAGATTTGCCCGTTGCTATTGCAGGAGGAGGCTCGTGAGAACCTGTACAACCAAGCAGACAACAAAGCATTCGTGGTAAAGGACAAGCCTAGTAAGGGCAAGTCCAAGGACTCCAAGGGCAGGACCGAGGATGCAGAGAGGAAGAAGAAGATGAAATGTTTCTATTGCAAGAAGCCCGGCCACATCGTGAAGGATTGCCGACAGAAGAGGGCAGATCAAAAGCGGAAGGAGTCCAAGAACAAGGAGAAGCCGAACAACCACTAAGCCAATGTCACTACTGGAGAGATCTTCTTGATCAATGGGCATTGCTCTGCTCACGCAGTGAGCGAGGGCAAAGAGGGCTGGTACGTTGACATTGTAGCCTCGAAACACATGTCCAACAACAAAGACTGGTTCAAAGCCATGTCCAGTACTAATCTCAGATCTCAAGTAACGTGGGAGACAGCAGGACATGCCCAGTGAAGGGTTTAGGCAGCATTCCATTCATCACAACCGTGGGTGAGAAGGTAATCAGTTGGGGAAGCACAAGGTGGCGGTACTATTCGCCGATGGTAAGGTCACTATCACCTCCAAGGAGAGTGGATAGGTGGTGGCCCAAGGAGTCGAGGAGAATGAGCTGCTCGATGCCTTACTAGTACATGGGGACAGGGGATGCTCAAAGTTGTGGCCAAGAGGTTTGGGCACATTAACTATGGCACCTTAACAGAGACGCAGAAGTCCAAGATGGTGGATGGACTTCCACCGATTGTTGGCAATGACAGAGTCTGCAAGGCTTGCATGGAGGGCAAGCAACACACTGACACAGGAACAAGTTTTCTTAGGAGGCCACCTCGCGGGCTACGAACCATTGGAGTTGGTCTATTCTGACATCTGTGGGCCTATGTTGACCAACTCCTTTGCAGGATCTCGTTACTCTCTGCTTGATTTCAGCCGCATGACCTAGTTGTTTTGTCTAGCTAGGAGTCTCAAGCTTTCGAGACATTCAAGGGCTCGAAGGCTAGGGTAGAGAAGGAGACTGGGAAGGCCGTCAAAGCTTTTTGTACGGATCGGGGGGGGGGGAGGTCACCTCCACATAGTTCGATGCTTGCTACAAGAGACATGGAATCAAGCGACAGCTTACCACAAAGTTCGATGCTTGCTACAAGAGACACGGAATCAAGCGACAACTTACCACGCACATCCCAGCAAAATGGCGTTGCGGAGCGGAAGCACATGATAGTCACGGAGACAGGTTTGGCCATGTTAAGGGGGAGGAATCTCCCGAAAGCTTGTTCGGGCGAAGCCATGAACGCTTCCTGTCACATGGACCAAGATGAAGGCTGCAGACATGACTCCCTACGAAGCATACTGTGGTACAAAACCAACCATTTCCCATTTGAGGGTTTTCGGTTCTAATGCTTTCGGGCATGTACATAAGGATATTGGGTCAAAAATGGATTCTAGAAGTAGGAAGTGTGTCTTCGCCTCTTCGACCCAATGAGGAAGCAGCTACTCATCAGCAGGGACTTGGTCTTTGAGGAGACAGAGCCCCGGCCTAAAGAGGAGACTCGGGAGCACCCCACGGTAACCCACTGAGGTTGACCATCATGCAAGTGGACCAAGCTGAACCATCCAAGGAAGAGGAGGAGCAGGATGAACCAGAATCGGCACCGTAGGCAGCTCTAGCAGAGAAGAAGCTACCTCAGTGGTATTTGAGGATGAACGGGTGACGGACATCCCCGAGAGTAGTTCCGAAGTGCAGAGATCTCAGTGGAATGTGAAGGCCCCTTCAGCAAACTTTGCACTGGTGGCTCAGCTGGTTGAGCCCGGATCCTTTGAGGAGGCAAAGGATGTTCCAAAGTGACGGGCTGCCATGGATGCCATCTTGAAGAATGACATTTGGGAGTTGGTGGACAAGCCTTCCAAACGGAAGGTAATTGGTACCAAATGGGTGTATAAGCTTAAGTTCAAGTCTTATGGGAGCTTGGACAGGTATAAAGCAAGGTGGGTGCTAAAAAGCTATGCTCAGTCAGAGGGACTTGACTTCGACGAGACCTTTGCCCCCACGGCCAAGATGGTGACGAATTCGGATTCACTGCCCATCATGGATGGCCTATCAAATGGACGTGAAGTCTGCATTTTTGAACGGAACCCTGGAGGAGGAGGTATATGTTGACCAGCCACCTAGTTTTCAAGTTCCAGGGTCCGCTTCAAAGGCATGCAAACTGAAGAAGGCATTATACGGTCTGAAACAAGCCCCGAGGGCATAGTACCAGTGGATCGACAGATTCTTCTCGAAGATCAGGCTACGGCGGAGTCCATCGGATGCCAACCTCTATCTCTTGTTTGAGAGGGGGTTGATGCTGGCACTAATCCTCTACGTGAATGACCTCATACTCACAGGTGATCACTCCGAGAAAATTGCTCAAGTCAAGCATGACGGAGATGACAGACTTGGGGATCCTTCATTATTTTCCTGGGATCGAGGTAAAGCAGGAGAGCAGCCACATATTCATCTCACAGGAGAAGTACTATTGAAACTCAACATCTGTCTCATCATGCTTCCTCTTCATGTGCTTAAATGCCTTTCTGGCAAACTCTGCCTACATGATCTGGTGTGGGACTGAGGGCTTGCTCCAAATCATCCTGGAGCCCGTACTATCCATACAGAGCCTTTCCTACCTTCTTCATATTGGACACATAGATTAAGAAAATATTAGAAGGGATTCATGGTTTCATAGCTCCCTGGATGCTTAATTGAGTTGGCAAATTCCACTAAGTGAGCATGATAGGGCCAAATCCATTACCAATTTTAAAACCAAGTTTTAGAAATACGATATGTTGAAAACACAGATGGCTCTGTAGTAGGTAGTAGGTACCAATCCTGCAACAAAATTTTGCGCACTTTTCAGGAGTTCACGTTTTCAAGATTCTTGGGTCTTGCGACTCATGTTCCAAGGACCTCAAAGCCTTGCTCTACATTATGCAAGAACCTGCCTAAAACATAGAGGAATGAGCTTCAGAGCTCACTGCTCATCTGATTTGTATCTCGTGAGAGGTTGCCTTTGATAAGGAAAAGTCAGGGAAAGAAAGTCAGCAAAGTACTATCTTATAGAAGGACTTGAAGAAGGTTCTTATCACAAGGATCTGGGCTGAAGATGATCCTATATACCAACTTGTGACCATGAAGGTGTACCAAATAGAGGCTGACGTGGACTTTCAAGCTGTTGAACTGTGTTTGCCTATAGACCTAGATGAATCCAGGAACAACTCATCATACAAAGCAAAAATTCATGTGCAATTACAAAGTGTCATTTTGGACCATATGTAGGTGAAATGCATCATTCTCCTAGTCTTCTTCTTTTTGAAGTGATATTCTCATTCAAAAACAAATTACATGAGGTGGTAGAGCAAGGACTTTATCCCTAGCCTTGACAATATGAACAAGGGCGCACGTGTGCTTGCCGCGGGCACTGCCTCTGAATATAATGGTAAGTGGCTGGTAAGTAAAATAGAATGTTTTTTAAGCCTTGTATAAGATTCTTTAGATTTGGGTAGGGAAAAACTAATATGATGTAAAGACATTCTTACTTTGTAACTAAAAGTTATGTACTATGATGTTTTTTAAGCCTTGTATAAGATTCTTTAGATTTGGCATCTCATACATAAAGAAGGTCTACCCATCTACTGTAGCCAAGAACAAACTAGAATACGTTTTATGTCCTAGTCATTTCACATCCAATCACCTATTAAAAATATATAGCTTTGACTCATTTTGTGAAACTAATTGTTTTAAATGCTATTTGATTTTTTACTGGCAACATGAATCATGTTTTTAAGACACTTTAGTATAAAGACTAAATAATTCTCAAGCTTTGTAGAAATGACTTGAGAAACACATAAACTTTGTTCATGTTGTTTTTGTGTTGTCTTGTTTTGTGCTGTATAGGTGGTCGATTTTGTCACGTCTTACAACCTGCTACGTGAAATGGGTTTCCCATCTGATGATATTGCAGGAGCTTTGGCAATGTATGACAATGATAAAGAACGGACTCTCCAACATTTTGTGAAAGGACTTTGATGAAAGTGTGCCAGTTTTGGGCTCTGTAATTTTCGTGTCCTCCAGAAATATAAACGAGAAATTTACATCTTCGAAGAGTCTGTACATTATTTCATGAGGGGCTACCTTCCTAGATTGCAAAAACAATAAGGGCTACGAACTGTATATATTTCTGGCATAAGTGTTGTTCCCATGTGTTAAGCTCCTATCATGATTTTTTGACCCAGTGTGAACTTGTACTGTAAAAATGAGTCTGTTGGATGGATTCACAGGTACAAAACTTGAAGGATGCCATTTCAGTAGTAATCACTTAAAACACATTTGTCACTGCTAAGCCAGACAGCAACTTATGCTTGGGTATTGATGCTTTTATAAAGGTCTCTTGCGAAGTAAGTTGCTTTGCTTTTCTGATTTTCCATTCTGTTGTGTGCCCTTAAAGACTTCGTGTAAAGGTCGCTTCTGTGCGATGTAATATTGCTTTTGTGATTTTCCATTCTATTGTGTGCCTTTGAAGAATTTTTGTGTTCTACTTCTTTGTTCCTTAGTTTGTAGGAACAGGTGTACCATAACTTTATCAAGCAACTCACCTTCTTTTGCAATCAGTTTCTAAGGATGCAAGGAACTCATAACAAGTCTAAATCCTTTACAAGGAAGTTTGCCCGTGAAGTGTTAAAGTTAGGAAGTGTGAGACTGGAGGAAGAAGAGTATGCTGAAAGTCACAAGTCTTATTGCAAGGACAAAAGACATGATCAAAAACGGCAAAAACTGCCCTGTAGATGCAGAGAGAGTGGTCGAGATATCTCTGTTGCTGGTCAAAGACCTAAGGTGCAGATCAAGGATGGCTTCATTGTTCTCCTTCTGGAGAGGCTGCAGTAGTACCAAGGTATACCTGAGTAGTGGGGCAGAGGAGCTCTGAAACAAGGCACACAACAGCAGGAGTGGATTGAATAAAGTGGGGGCAGGAGGGGGTTTAAATTGGCCCTTGATGGGGTAGCCAAATGGCTGGCTGCTGCCTGCAGCCCTTTGGTCAACAGTTGCGTGGTTAGTGGTCAGCCAAATTTGGCCAAGTCTGCCCAGATGGACACCTATAAAAGGCTAGTCCTCTTGGCCATACTTCCTCCCGCATTCCTGCCCCCTAAAACTGGCCACTAAGGCCCCTTTTGGCTCTCCCTTATCTTGTCAGAAAGACCTCTATCTATCCTTCGTTTATGCCCTCTTAATGCTTGCTTGATGTAGCCAGACACCCATTAATCTAAGCAGATGATCAAGTTCCTTGAGGGAGAGGTTTGGCGATCATGTCACGGAAATTGATGGTGTTTACTTGTAGCTGCTCCATGACATAAATGATAATGGATCTCTATGTGATTGGTCATTTGTTCCAAACAATAGCATGCAACTTTGATTATCACATTGAATCACAGATGCTCCAGTTAGAGTGTCCCCAAGCTCATTTAATGTCAACCTCAACTAGACAGCCTCACATGTTGCAGTGCATGCTATCTTCCTCCGTGAGTGATGGTTGGTATCAAGCCAGAAGCTGACTGCCCCATCCTTGGAGAGTTTTAACATGGAGATACCACGCCCCATAAGAACTGCTCACAAATGTTCCTGCTCCCGAGGATCAGGGTCGCCTCAAGCCAATCCAGAAGCTCCAACCAAGAGTACTGTCCGACAATCTGCCCAAAACAGTTAAGCATGAATAGTCCTCTGCCCACTCTGTGACCATAGCTAGATGTTGCTTTAATGTAGTACCTCGATAGTCCTGTGGAGAGGGAGTGCCTCGAGCGTGCTCCAGTTCTTGACTTAACACCACCATACTGAGTGATGATCAATCACAAACCAAGCAAAGCGCGTGGAAGGTGAGGAATGGGACAATAGGTAAAGAGGTGGAAGGAAACCCACATAGCCTATGCACAATGGCGGGGGAGATGCCATGAATGGAGAAAGAAGGGGGCGGGGGGGGGGTAGGACAATGGCCGAAGGAGAGGGATGGCGAGGTGAGAGTTAGGGAAGGGGGGGATGGAGGGAGGGAGGGAAGAGGTACAAGGGGAAGGGGGTGCTGCGCAGGTCCATCCAAGGATCGTGGCCTGCTCATGGTAGGTCCGCGCGTACAACATGCCGTGCAGTCTGTTTGAGCCTGCTCAGGCCAGTGGCACAAAAGAGGGGGGGGGGATGGAGAGGGGGGGGGCGAGAGCATGCAAGGGGAGAGGGATGGCCTTGGGGGGGGAGGTAGCACGTGAGGGTGCAACCGAGCAGCAGCGTGATTTTAATCCAACAAGCAACCAACCTATGGTGGACTAATAGCTCTTGTTCCATGGTACCAAGGTTTCAGTGCATAGTCCTTTGATGGGTTTCCCAGACACCCGGTCTGGCGGTGGAGTTGAGGCCTTTCGTGGTGACAGGCTTTGGTGCTCACTTCAGCACCCTACTCCCGGACTCCTTTGTGGATGCTATAATAGTCCCCTAGGTAAGGGTGGCAGTAGAGGACCTATCTAGGATTCAGAGGTCTTAGAGATGGTGCCCAACACAGGTATTGTTAGCCAACAAGTGGTTGTCACAGGGCAATTGAACGAGTGCCATGAATTCGGGCATGTTGCATGCAACCATCCTCGTTTTAGGTGCACGGAGAGACGGACGGACATCATGCCGCCTTGAATGACAGATACAAGTGCTTCCTTGATGTGCAATTAGCGGGCTCTATGTTGCCACTCGCACGGGGAGCAAGTGAACCGATAGTCATAGAGGACAGTTGGGTAGAGGCTCGTTCCCACCAGAAAGGTAATGCTAAGGAGGATAGAGGGAAAGGGAAAGGTAAGGATGTTTAGGCGGATGCGCCTATGCCGGAGGGCAGAGGCTCGTTCCCACCTTGAGAAAAAGAAAAAAGGTAATGCTAACAAGGATAGAGAGAAAGGGAAGGATGTTTAGGCGAATGCGCCTGTGCTTGATGCATGTGTGGCTGGCCTGTCTTCACCACCACCCTCACCCCACCCCCACCACAAGCCACCTCTTCCTCCACCCCTTGCTAATACTACCCTCTACCACCGCATCCACCACCACCCTCTCCCAGTTCCACCTCCTCCCTCCTCCCCCAGTTACCTCTTCAACACCACCTCTCCTTGCGGGCACTCCACTTGTTCCAAGTGGTCCACCAGATCTCATCAGCACACAAGGAGTTGGTAGGCAAGCGGAAGGTAAGGGCCCTTACTATGGAGCGTTATAGGGAAAGCCCTTGGAATTATTTGGATTTTTCCAACTGAGGCCTCACTCGTCTTGGCCAACTAGACATACACATATTCATCATGAGACGCTTCCCTTGGATCTACGCCTCTATTACTCTCGGATCACCTACCTCGAGCTAATGTGTCGTGCGGAAGGAGTTGATATGCCGTCGAGGTGCTCAAGGTCCCAAACTGCTCATCATAGTCGATGCGCATCTTCGTAGTGCTCCAATCCGTGGGTGTCACGTCATGCTCGTGGCCTTCTCTCTCGTTGCTTCACAAGAAGGGAAAGGGGGTGGGTAAGGAGATGAGAGGGTACGTAAGAGCGTGGTGAAGAGGGAACGGGGAATGCGTAGTACGTAGCAACAACGACGCAAATATGGAAGCAACCAAGAACACAACACAAGGGAGTGGAGGGAGCTTGTATTCCTTGCAATAGAGAATGAAGACCAAAGTCAAAAGACTTGGCTTTTATACGACCTTTTCCAAGGGATGTCCAACCCTAATTTTCCTTATTAGACCTAATTTCTTAGAATGGTCCAAATTGATCCAAATTGAGATCTGATTGGTGCGGCCTCTTCCTAGTAGTATCGGAAACATCATGCAAGGCTTCTCTACTTTCTCTCCTTACATTTCAATTAAATGGACTCCGCTATATACAATAGATGTTGTGTTTTTGCATATGTGCAAAATGTAGGGGTCCACTGGCTCTGTTAATCCTAAAATGATTAACATGCTTCCCGACCTGATGTAGATCCAGTCCCTTGGATCTCGAGGTCGTGCTGGCTGCTGAGATGTCGATGAAGATCTATTGGTGCGATGCGGAGAACTGTCCTTGGTGGCATTTGCTGTGTAGGGCTTCATTGGATCTGTTCTCAATGGTGTTGATCATAGTTGAGTACTTGTGACCGTTCAAAGGGATAAAAGTAAAAAAGTAAAAAGCTAAGGCTTTGGTTAGAAAGATGTGGTTAGCAAGGGTTGATGGAGGATCGTAGGGGTGTTAAGAGTCAGCGAAGTAAGTATGAATGTATTATCATGTTCTTCTTTTAATCCCAACATTAGATTTGAATGAAGTTCCTCATGTAGGCTTGCTGTTGGTGATGGAAAGTAGTTTCTTTGTCGAGTAGAGCTTCCAGTAGGTTCCACGACAATGCGATAAAATCAATGGCATTTCGAGCGATTGGAGGTCGAGCAGGTTTTTGTGTGATTGCCTTGTTTTTCAAGGCAGGTTCTCGTGTCACTACTCCAGAGGAGGTAGATGATGTCGCATTGGTAAGATTTTCTTGTTAGTGAGGCCGTTGATGTCAAGGTTGTTGTCCAGATGAGGGGGTGGCTTTTGATGGCACGGTTTCTTGGGATTCACTTTTTGTTTTAGCACCCCTGTGTTTGGGGTGAGTTCCACTCTCTGTTGGTACTCGTGTTTGTTGACATGGGGCCCGGGTTTATCTGGCCACTGATCGGTCTTTTTGCCAAGGAAATGAGGCTCTTGTGTCACTTACCCCCTTGGTCTCTTCGCTTGGGCTTGCAAGGGACATCTTATCAAGGGGAGCAGGTTCTTATAGGGCTGGTTCCTTGGAAATTCGACCTGGATCCATCGTTGCCTTGGCATAAAATGTTGATTTGGAGGCCGATTCCATTGTCTTTATCCTTTCTTTGATCCTTCATTTTGGGGTGGGACTCTTGCATGTTAGCTAGAGCTCTTTCTTGATGGATCATGAACATTTCTCCATGTCCTTAAATAGCCGATCAATGTATGTATGGATGTTAGGGTAAGAGCATGTATGCTGACCTTGAGTGTCAAGGTTTAAGATACTCACTACTATACCACAACTGACACTTACTTGGTCACCTTAATTGTGGATATGTAACGATTGTTGAACCAGCTAGTGTATGTCGAGCTTTTTGGCAACCTTGGTGGTATGCTTGCTCATCATCTCTTAGGCTCCCTCCATTTGTAACCTTAGTGATGTTAACAGGTCCGATCTATGTTGCGAAGGTTCTTGTGGTTCCACCTCTTGCGAGGTGGGCTCTTGTGTGTCTTCGAGCATCACTCTTGTTACCTTGGCATCTGGTCTCGGTGCCATCAAAGTAAATGAGATGTCATCTGCCTCCTTAGGACTCCATGGTGAGATCATAGGAGATAGGTTCTTGTGGGGCTATTCCTTGGACCTCTTCACTATTACTGGATCTGGGGGTCTTTTTGCTCAAGGAGATAGGTTCTTGTGTGGCTGTCCCTTAGGTCTCTTCTTTGTGACATCCTAATGTAGTCTTTTTGCCTAAGGGAATAGGTTCTTGTGGGGCTATCCCTTAGACCTCTTCAATATTTTGCCGTTATGAGGCCTTTGGTCTCCACTGCCGTTTGGCCATTGTTACTGTTAGAACAAATTGATGTAGTGGGATATGAGGTTGTGGTCATATGAAACAAAGGTTAGAGAGACATGTGCCTGTGTAGGACATGGTGTAAGAGAGAACCTAGTGACATGGAAGATAGGTATGCCAACAATAGGTAATTGAGGAATCATAGGAGAGATTGGTGACCTACCCTCATTGAGAGAATAGTGGATCTTGGATACACTTGCTAAAAGCTTGTATGCCTATATATTGGTGTGTTCCATGAATAAAAGTTACTCTTGTATTTTGCCTCTGTCATGCTTCATCTTGCTCAGCCAATGCACCTTCATGTGGTATTAGAGCCATATCATCCACCTTGAGCTCCTAGACCTATAGCCTACTAGATTCCTTCTAGATTCCATCATCTTCTCCACCTCCACTTATTTGCCCTCTTTCACTCCTGAGCTTGGTAGGCTCCATTCTCCATCTGTGGGCGACATTTTTCCAAGCCCTTCCAGCCCTGGAACCACCTCAATAGGGCGAACCTCCACCTAGGAGGAATTGGCGAAATTCATCTCCAGAAGCCCGTGCCGTGCTGATTTTCGCCACTCACTCTTCTGCAAAAATCGAGAGCTGTTGTGCACCATTTCCAGATCTTTTTTTATCAGATTGTAGGCGCTTCGAAGCCCATCATTTTGAATCAATTTGCATGCCATTTGGTTGAGAACTGAGGGAGATATCGCCATTTTACTGTTCGGACTTGCTGCTTCTCTCTCCGGCAATCTGACGCTCTATTTCGCCCAACCTCTAAGATGAACATTGTCTGATATTCAAGCTTCATTTTTGCTTCAAAATCCCTCTCAGAGTCACCTCCATTAGTTCAAATTTTGGGCTACAAGTTGGAACTAGTCGATTTGGGGGAGACAGTCAAAATCGAGGTCAACAGTCAAAATCCTGAAGGGGCAAATAGGTCAAAAGTTGCCTTGTTATTCATATTATACTTTCTCTGTTGACCATCTACTCATATAAGGTCTTCTAGCATGGATTCAAGTTGAGTCTTCGGGGCCTGGATTAGCCTAGATTACCGAGATTAGCTTGGAGCTCCTACATAGTGGCGTGGCTGGGTGGTTAGTGGCTATGCTATCAGTCTTCTCCTCTCACACAGGTGTTCTATCATTGGTATCAGAGTAGGATGGTCTTCTTCTTCGGCTCTGATGTGTTCAAACTTGCTTGCGCGGGGAGAGAGACACGAGAAGCGGATGCAAAGAACTTCTTCATCTCTGTTGTGCTATGTTTGTTCACACTTGGCCACAGAAAGAGAGGCAAGAGGAGCGGCACGAAACAAAAAAAAAAGTCGCAGGTGTGGCAGACAGCGTGAAGCACCGAACCGCGGATCTGCAACCCCAGCCTAGTGCCCAGCTCCTTCCAAGCGCTCGACATGGTGCATCCATTAATCAGGGGTCTGTGGGAGTCACTATGGATATAGGGCTCGTACAAGCTTGAGGTCACGTGGCATGCATGCATGGGATGCAAGGGGTGCACAGGTCTTGTCCATATATGGCCGAGGGTAGCTATGTATGGCAGGGTAGCTTGGATTAACCTGGGTGACTAAGATTAGCTTGGAGCTCCTATGTAGTGGCGTGGCTGGGAGGTTAGTGGCTATGCTCTTAGTCTTCTCCTCTCGCACGTGTTCTATCATTGGTATCAGAGCAGGACGGTCGTCTTCTTCAACTCTACTGTGTTCAGACTTGCCTACGGGGGGAGAGGCGCGAGGAGCGGACGCAAAGAACTTCTTTGTCTCTGTGGTGCTCCGTTTGTTCGCATTTGGCCGCGGAGAGAGAGGCGTGAGGAGAAGGCACGAAACCAAAAAAAAAAAATGTCGCAGGTGTGTAGGACAGTGTGAAGCACCGAACCACGGATCTGCAACCCTAGCCCAGCGCCGAGGTCCTATCCATACATGGCCGAGGGTAGCTATGTATGGCGTGGTAGCCTGGATTAGCCTAGGTGACCAAGATTAGCTTGGAGCTCCCACGTAGTGGCGTGGCTGGGTGGTTAGTGGCTATGTTCTCATTCTTCGCCTCTCGCACATGTGTTCTATCATTGGTATCAGAGCAAGATGGTCTTCTTCTTCAGCTCTGATGCGTTCAGACTTGCCCACGTGGAGAGAGGCACGAGCATGGACGCAAAGAACTTCTTTATCTCGGTTGTGCTCTGTGTTTGTTCACACTTTGCCACGGAAAGACAGGCGTGAGGAGTAGGCGTGAAACCCAAAAAAAAAAGTTGCAGGTGCGGTAGACAGCATGAAGCACCGGATCATGGATCTACAATTCCAGCCCAACTGCTAGCTCCTTCCAAGCGCTCGACATGGTGCATCCATTAATCGGGGGTCCGCGGGAGTCACTATGGATATAGGACTCATACAAGCTTTAGGTCACATGGCATGCACGCATGGGATGCAAGGGGTGCACAGGTCCTATCCATATATGGCTGAGGGTAGCTATGTATGGCGGGGTAGCCTAGATTAGCCTGGGTGACCAAGATTAGCTTGGAGCACCTACGTAGTGGCATCACTCGGTGGTTAGTGGCTATGCTCTACATCTTCTCCCCTCGCACAAGTGTTCTATCATTGGTATCCTTCTTCTTCGGCTCTGCTGCGTTCAGACTTGCTCACAGGGAGAGAGGCACGAGGAGCGGGTGCAAAGAACTTCTTTGTTTCTAATGTCCTAGATTTGTTCGCACTTTGCCGTAGAAAGAGAGGCATGAGGAGCAAGCGCGAAACCAAAAAGAACAAAGTCGCAGAGGTGCAGCAAACAGCATGAAGCACTAGACCACGGATCTTCAACCCCAGCCCAACGCCTAGCTCCTTCATATGGTGCATCCATTAATCACGGGTCCGTGGGAATCACTATGGATATAGTGCTCATACAGGCTTGAGGTCAGATGGCATGCACGCGAATGCAAGGGGTGAGCAGGTCCTATCCATATATGGCCAAGGGTAGCTATGTATGGTGGGGTAGCCTGGATTAGCCTGGGTGACCAAGATTAGGTTGGAGCTCCTATGTAGTGGCGTGGATGCGTGGTTACTAGCTATGGTCTCACTCTTCTGCTCTTGCACGAGTGTTCTATCATTGGTATCAGTGCAGGACAGTGTTCTTCTTCGGCTCTACTGCGTTCAGACTTGCTCGCGAGGGGAGAGGCACAAGGAGCGGATGCAAAGAACTTCTTCGTCTCTGTTTTACTATGTTTGTTTGCACTTGGCCACAGAAAAAGAGGCATGAGGAGCAGGCACGAAACCAAAAAAAAAAGTCGCAGGTGTGGGAGACAGCGTGAAGAACCAAACCACAGATCTCCAACCCCAGCCCAGCGCCCAGCTCCTTCCAAGTGCTCGACATGGTGTATCCATTAATCGGGGGTCCAAGGGAGCCACTATGGATATAGGGCTTGTACAGGCTTGAGGTCACATGCTCATACAGGCTTGAGGTCACATGGCATGCACACGTGGGATGCAAGGGGTGCATAAGTCCTGTCCATATATGGCCGAGGGTAGCTATGTATGGCGGGGTAGCTTAGATTAGCCTGGGTGGCCAAGATTAGCTTGGAGCTGCTATTGGAGCTGCTATGTAGTGGCATGGCTGGTTGGTTAGTGGCTATGCTCTCACTCTTCTCCTCTTGCACAGGTGTTTTATCATTGGTATCAGAGTAAGACGATCTTCTTCTTTGGCTCTACTTCGTTTAGACTTGCCCGTGGGGGGAGAGACACGAGGAGTGGATGCAAAGAACTTCTTCGTCTCTATTTTGCTATGTTTGTTTACACTTGGTCGCGGAAAGAGAGGCTGTTAAGCTTATCCTTGTCCTAGTCTTGTAAAGACATTTTTGTATCAAAGCTATGTAATTATTGTGGAATTCTTCTTGTTCATAGATGAGAGGATAGCTAGAAGAGAAGCCTCGCCAAGGTAGGCTAGATAATGAGCAAAAAGAGTGAGCAAGAGTGGTAGAGAAGAGTTAGGATTGGTCCCTCCCTTGAAAAGGTGGTATGTATAAAACGAACACTGGTTGACTTCAGTCTTCATTATTTATTTGCAACTTTGAAGGATCATAAGCTACCACTTTGCTCCCATCTTGTGCATTGTCTTTATTTCCTTCATTCTTATTGCATTGCATACGATTGCCATGACTTCCTTTTCCCTTCCCCGCGCTCGTACTCGTTACCTTCTCCCCCTCCTTACCTTTGCTTCTTCTCTTCTTGTGGAATCATTGCACGCAAATGATCCGAGGGACGGTGGACATGACATCCATTGCCGCACACCATTGCATTACTTCTCTACGAGGGTAGATTGAGAGTGAGCTCCTTGGTCGGCATAACCACAAGATCCCCACGACACGTGAAGACCAAAAGGCTACACATTTTTGGCACCGTTGTCAAGGATTATGAGGCATGCTCTTGCATCTCGTGTGTTTCCCTTGTCATTACTCATTGCCCGATGATGTGAGTAGGTTAACGAAAGCTGTTGGTAGTGGTGGATAGGAGGTTTGAGAGAGAAATTTAAGTGTTTTTCTTGTTGTTTGAAGCCATGAATCGAAGTAGAAGTAGTCATTGCTAAACTAGCTGTATTGTCAAGTTCCATAAAAAAACACTTCAAATGTCACATCACGTGATGTTTTCGAGGTAGGAAACGTAGGAAAAAGTTGTCTTTTCGTTTGATTTGACTTGCGCATCCAAAAAGTTGTCGTTTTTTATGATTTTTGGTGCTATGGTGTTAGAATAGGTAGCATAGTACCCTCATATCACATCACAGAGAACAAAAAACACAAAAGATCACTGACAGAGGCCAAAGAGGGCAAGAATCTGTCGACACCCAAAATTGCATAGAAGTTATTTCAGTGCGTTGAATTAGCAATAGTTGTCAGATGTCAGGCCCTAAATCAGCGGAGCAATTAATGCTCCAGTTGGCAAGGTGGTGCCTAATTTAGTCGGGCATTAACTTTTTTATTTCCACGCACTGAATTAGCCCTTGACCCAAAATATCTGAAAATATTTAAAAATCACAAAAAATCCATAAAATTTAAATTTTGTTATCTCAACGGACTGCTGAATTAGTAGCTCACACTTGTTATTTCAACGTGCCAAATTAAAAGCTCGTTGAAATACCAAATCAGTCAAAGTCAACTATGTTATTGCCGCGCGCTCAAATCCTACCCCGTTGAATTAGCTTTTGGCAATTCTCCATGCTAAAATACGAGTCCAGTCAAAGTCAGCTGTTTTATCCCAACGCACTGAATTAATCACCTCGCTAAGTTAAGGAACCCGCAGAATTATTTCCACGGACCAATTATCCCGTCGTGCTGAAATAGCTTCTGCTATTTCACTGGGCGAACATTTCAAAGCACTGAATTAATACCCCACTGAAATACCATCTGCTATCCCAGCATGTTGAAATAGCTCAAGAGACAAAATTTTGATAAAATTTTAACAGTTCCCCAATGTCTACAAACAACCCTCAGAGGTCAAAACTTGCAAAAATACCCCAAATCTTTGAGAAAATACCACTTTCGTGATAGAGAGACCTGAAACTGAAATTTGACTACATGCATATGCAACTCAGGTCAGGAAGATTCATCAACAATACACCAGAGCCTAGAGATAGTGCATCCAATAACATCCTATCAAGTTATATTCCGAGCTTCGTATCCATCCTCTAAGGAGCCTCAACTCTAGGATCTCATTCGATCCAAGGACCAACAAGAGACGACGGTTTGAGTTCGGAAGAGTCTATGAGTTTGGACATCAACATGGGAGAATCTATTGAAAGCAAGATTACCGTTGCTCCCAACTCGAGCTCAGTGGAGCCTCAGTCTCCAACACCATATGTAGGAATAGGGTAAGCTGATCCAACAGAAATGGTCAATCCTTTTGCAGGTCAAACTGTTACCAACCAAGGCCTTAGAGACATGACATCACCTCCAATCACCGAACCAATGAGTAGGGACTCAGTTTCTGCTACTATTCAAACCCAAGGCTAGAGTGAACAAGGAGGAGAAGTGAATCCTTCATCCTATGGAGCTAATGATTAAACCACAGTGGAACCTTTACGGTTCTCATTTCAAGGATAAACTTCCACACAACCATCAAGGAGACAACCCCCAAGTTTTGCATGGAACCGTCAAGAGTCCAATCGAGATCAACCAAGTACCTCACAAAGGAGGGAAGAGGGGACATACTTCAACTTGTACCCAACTGTTCAAGCCTACCCTAGATTTGAACAACAGTGGAGGGATTCTTCTGAGAAACCATGGTAGTCCAGATTGATAGGAGGCCAATTACCCAATGTTAAGAACATGGGAGGACCCTCTATGGTACCTCCTTATAGGCCATACATGCCTCAACCCAACTACATACCAACAATGGGCATCACAATGCCCATTCCGAGAGGACCTCCCGCTCAATTCCTTAGGCTAGTAATATATCCGATGTACACACAGCCATGCCTAGAGGATCAAGATCTTCGAATCATGTAAGACGACAAAGACCAACAATGTCAATTTATGGTGCCCCGCAACCAGTTCCATTTCCACCCCAGGGTGGGAATAGACCTCCACCAATTCCAAATCCAGCGGCACAATCTGTTTTGGCTAATGATGCCTTAAGAACCCTAGCACAAGCACTAGGAAGGGGGGCCGTGACACCAGCATGTTTTGGAGGAAGAGAACATCCTCCTCCTAGAAGTAGATCCATAACCATCTCCAAACTAATCACTAAATTTCAAAGAGAAGGTGACCCAGTCACTCATGTGGAGGATTCGAACAAATATGCGATACATTCGGTGAAATAGGGGACCTAGAGAGAGCTAATGCCTTTGGCTTAAATCTCGATGGGAGGGTCAGACAATGGTATAGAGCCCTGACACCGGATGAGAAGATCAATTGGGTCACACTAAGGAAATCATTCATCACGGGATTTGCCCTGAGTGGACCCAAATGGAGTCCGATCAATCAGTTCTATGAGATAAAGCAGAAAGAGACATAGTCTCTCAGAGACTATATTGCAAGGATCAAACATCTGAATTCTAGATGTGAACCTCATGAGAGGCTGAGTGATGCACAGTTGCTACCAAGATTTCTATTAGGGTTGTACGACTCAAAATTGCATGATCACTTATTTGCCATGAATCCTACATCTTTTGAATTGTGTAGTAGAGCCGCCATATGGCTTGGAGTGTTGAGATATCAAGCTCTAGACCTGATATATCTCCTGAGTGACTATCATTTATGTCACCGTCTATGTTGGTTGTACTTGTGGTGTAGTTAGACTGCCATGTATGTTTTTGGTTTGGGTTCACATATGAACCACGTATTCTAGGGTTTGACATATAGGGTATGCCCCTCTTCTATTGTAGTGTTGTGTACGATTTTCAACTAAGTGAAGATAAGCTTCAGCCTCCACATCTTGTGTCTCCTCTCTTGTGTATGTTGTGAAGAAGCTCAATCGAGTCTCGTCCCTCTCTCCTGCATTCTTTACATGGTATCAGAGCTTGGTTCGTGGTGAGCAGCTCAAGAAGTAAGTAGAGATCGTGATACCCTGGTAAGAGGATTTGTGCTTCCTTTCATTTTGGATGCTGGGGATCATATCTCTGTAGGTACACAGCCATGAGTGCAAGCTACACTGTCACTGATTCCGACACCCCTTGGTGTGAAGCTCGGGTGCATTACCCCAAGGAAAACCAAGTGCGAAGCAGGCGAAGCAGGCGAAGCAGTTTCTGACGCGTCGAAATCGCGGTTCGGGTCCATTTTGGCATCGCAAAGTTTCAGTAGGCACTCAGGAGAAGTGGTTGTTTTTTACTATGTATGTCGTATTTTTGCCTATGTGTGATTTGTGACAAAGAGGTTGCTGTGTGACACCGGTGCAGAGATTCAGAGAAACACAGGCCAGTTTGGGTCGCTGTATTTATGCATATTCATCACTTGAAGTGACTTGTGGTTGCTTGCCACTGCCCCTGTGAGGCTGTTTGTAGAAGTTTTACTGTTTGCCCTTATGAGGCATTTGCTGTGTTTACAGGTTGCTGTTGCAGTTCATGATTTGTAAAATGTCTAAGAATCTGTCTACCATTGTCAGTGACAAGCTTGACAAGAACAACTTCCAAGCATGGAAGTTCAGGATGACAAACTTCCTTATGGGAAAGGGAGTTTGGGAGTACATCAGTGGTGAAACTGCAAAACCAGTCTTGGGTGCTGCTTCCACTTCTGTTGAATTAAAGGCCTTTAAAGAATGGCATGAAAAAGCCAGAAAATGCTTGTATTGGTTGTCTGTCAGTATTTCAGATTCCATGATTGTACATATACAGGATGTAGAGATGCCTAAGGAGGCATGGGATACATTGGTGAAGCTGTATAGCACAAATACCAATGCACAAAAGATGAGCAGGAGTTGCACAATGTGCAAAGGAAAAATCTGAATATAAATGAGTATTCCTTAAAGGTGAGAGGCCTTGCAGATTCTCTTGCCTCCATTGGAGCACCTGTTGATGATGAGAACTTAGTGTCTGTGACCTTGAATGGTCTTGGGAAGGATTATCCACAGTTTCTGGATGTATTGGAGTCCGTGAAACATTTCCTGATTTTCAGGAACTTATTGCGCTCTTGCTAAGTGAAGAGCAAAGGAATGGTGGTTCAGCCACCTCAACTTCTCAAAAGTCTACTTTCTACTCGAATACATGTAGAGGCAGGGGTAGAGGAAGGGCCGTTTTCGTGGCCGCATAGGAAATCAAAACCAACAGCAACAACAGGAAAACCAGTCCTATGGAGGAGGACATGGTAGTTCTAGAGGCAGGGGGAGCCAAAGAGGCCGTGGTTCATGGCAAAGGAACCAGCAAGTAAATAGCAGCACGTAATGCTATTATTGTAGAAAGCCTAGACACAAGGAGAATACCTGCTATAAAAACAAGAATGACATCAAAAGTGAGAAGTTGCAGCAAAGCAACTATGCATCATCAAGCGGGCATGGTGATGACAGAAATGAGCACCTTTTTGTGATGCAACATATGGTTAACCCCATGACAGGAGATGCTGCAGCTTGCAATGATGTTTGGTATGTTGATCCAGGTGCCTCTAACCACATGACCAGTCATGGTGAGTGGTTTCATGATGTCGGAAATTTGAATAAGCCACGTTATGTTGAACATGTGATGATACTGCGCACCCAATTACGCAGGTTGGTAAAGTGCCATTGGCTATGTAGGATGGCAAAACGAAGTACTTGGCAGATGTACTTCATGTTCCAAAAATCACCAAGAACCTAGTTTCAGTTGGCCAGATGGTTGAGCAAGGTCTGCAGGTGAGATTTAATCCTAATGTTTGTTGAGGACTTGAAAAATAAGTGCCGCTTGGTTGCAAAAGGCAACAAAAATGGCAGAATGTTTACCTTGGATGTAGATATGCATGAGGTGAAAGTTGCTATGTTTGCGCATGGGAGAGGTGTCATTGCAAATATTGAGATATGGCACAAGCGCATTGGGCACGTGAATATACAAAGGCTGAAATCTATGCAAACAAAAAACATTGTTGTAGGTTTGCCGAAATTCAGAGTTGAGGGAATGCAAAAGGTATGTGAAGCATGCCAAATGGGCAAGCAGGCCAGACATACATTTCCCAAAAATGCTAACGTGAGCAGAAGACCTTTGGAAGTGATCCGTTCAGATGTTTGGACAACTAAAGCTACTTCTATTGTTGAATGCGATTACTATGTGATGTTTATTGATGACTGCACTAGGAAGGTGTGGATTTATTTTATGAAGCACAAAAGTGAAGTGTTCAGCCATTTCAAGGCTTTTAAGGCCATGGTTGAAAAAGAGAAATGTGTACATATTAAGGTGCTAAGATCTGATGGAGGGGGAGAGTACTTTTTAGAAAAATTCAGTGAATATCTAAAAGAACGGGGAATTCAAAGGAAGTACTCATGCAGGTCTGCCCCTCAGCAGAATGGGGTTGCAAAAAGGAAGAACAGGCATATTGCAGAAGTAGGACGGATGATCCTAAATGAGAAAAATATGCCTGACTATTTTTGGGCTGAAGTAGTAGCAACTACTGTTTATATTATGAACAGAACCCCCACTGCAGTTGTCCATGGCATGATGCCTGAAGAAATGTATACAGGCTAAAAACCAAATATTTGTCACTTGAAGGTATTTGGTTGCATAGCTTATGTTCATGTTCCTGATGAAAAAAGAAGAAAGCTAGATCCAAACACAGAAAAATGCATCTTTATTGGATATGCTCTGCACCAGAAAGGGTATCGTTGTGATAACCCTTCCACTCGCAAAATGCAAGTGAGCAAAGATGTTGTTTTTGATGAAATGAGCAGTTGGTATGCACCAACTGTTATGGTAAGAGATGCAGATGTAGGAAATGGGAATGCTATAGCAAATGCAAAGCAGCAATCTTAGGCCTTGAGTGGACCCAAAGAGTCCTCTACTAATGGATCCAATGCATGGACAGGGAGATTGAGATCTAGTGAATCGTCACATGGCAGTCCTGATAGTGTTGTGTGCAGGTATCACGTAAGGGAAAAGAAAAGGTGGACCATGCTCCAGTGTTTGATGTTTCAGCTCATAGCTCTCATGTTGATGGAGAGTCAAGTGGCTCTGAAATGAGCCTTGATCAGGAACTTGGGATTCCTTCTGTTGTTACACATGGTGCAAGAAAAAGCAGGCATGATTTAAAGACTCCTGCAAGTGATCCAGTTGTACGCAGGTCCACTTATGTTAAGTATCCAGTTGACATACTGAGATATGATGGGTATACAGCACATCACTATGCTTATATGGTCAAGGTTCTAGAGGAACCAAAGCCCACATGCTTTGAGGATGCAGCAGGGCATAAAAATTGGGAAGCAGCTATGGATGAAGAGATGGCTACCTTGGATGCAAACCACACTTGGGATTTGATGCCTTTGCCTCATGATAAGAAGGCTATTGGCTGCAAGTGGGTTTACAAAGTAAAGCACAATGCTGATGGGTCAATGGTGCATTTGATGGCATTGTGGGTTGTCCAATTTGATCTTCCTTGAAGGGACAATCCCTTATAGAATGAGCTCCTTGGCATTGTGGGTTGTCCAATTTGATCTTCCTTGAAGGGACAATCCCTTATAGAATGAGCTCCTTGGCATCTCTAACAATTGACAGGATAATTGGCACCTGCCTTGTTTGGACATTCATTGGCTTTATGTGGACCTTGGCAATGATAACATTGCAATGGTGGTCTCTTGTGCACGGAATTAATTGTGCTAACCCTTGTTTGTGTAGGGACTGCTGTCTGATAAACCGGAATATACCTATCTTCTTGCATAATGTAATGGCTTGGGTATATTGATTGACTCGATCCATCCTCATAGTACTCTTTGTTGAGATATCAAGCTCTAGCCCTGATATATCTCTTGGGTGACCATCATTTATGTCACTGCCTATGTTGGTTGTACTCGTGGTGTAGTTAAACTGTCGCGTATGTTTTGGTTTGGGTTCGCACATGAACCACGTATTCTAGGGTTTGACATATAGGGTATACCCCTCTTCTATTGTATTATTGTTGTGTGCTATTTTCAACTAAGTGATGATAAGCTTCAGCCTGCACATCTTGTCTCTCCTCTCTTGTGTATGTTGTGAAGAAATTGCAATAATCGAGTCTCCTCCGTCTCTCTCGTATTCTTTACACTCTTGGTCTTATACATATGAATTTGGGTCCTAATCCTCTCCGTCTCCATGGACAATATCAAAATTATATAGTTAGATGACTCGCTTAGCACCCATGTTATACCTTTACACCCATAGTGTCTCTTTTTAGGAGTTTGCATAATATATTACCAAGCCAATTCACATTTGATAACGTGAACAATCATATAAAATCTCCAACCTCCCCAAGCTTCAAGATTGGGAGGATGAAGAAAGAAACCCCTATTCAAAATAAAAAGAAGAAAGTCATGATTAACCTCGACACAAAATAAAGGGATATAAAGAAAGAGATGTCCACAAGAGAATTATATAATATTTCATATCAACATATGTTTCAAAGAAAGGGTGTAAGAATACATTGGTAGTTACTCTACTAACCATAAGACAACTAGGATCTCACATCATCCCTTGCTAACAACCCACACTAACTTCTTTAGAATTTTTCTCTTTACTTGGTCTTTCTCTAAGGGTCACAAGTATTTGAATCACACAATGATTCCAATCTAGCTAGGACATAAGCTCATACCATGAAGTGCCTGTAAATAATGTGGGAGAGAGGGAGGAGACTCGGGAGGAGACTCGATTGCAGCTTCTTCACAACATACACAAGAGAGGAGACACAAGATGTGGAGGCTGAAGCTTATCTTCACTTAGTTGAAAATAGCACACAACGACAGTACAATAAAAGAGGGGTATACCCTATATGTCAAACCCTAGAATACATGGTTCATATGTGAACCCAAACCAAAACATACATGGCAGTCTAACTACACCACAAGTACAACCAATATAGGCAGTGACATAAATGATAGTCACCCAGGAGATATATCAGGGCTAGAGTTTGATATTTCAACACTCCCCCTCAAGCTCAAATCCATCTCAAGTACACCAAGCAAGCTCCTAAATTTGTGAAGCTTCTCGGTACCCAATGCCTTCGTAAAAATATCAGCCACCTCAGTGCTGACATAAACAAGATCAATCTCACCAGCTAGAACCTTCTCCCTCACAAAGTGATAATGCACCGCAATGTGCTTCGTTCTAGCATGATAAACTGGGTTATTAGCAAGCATGATGCTGCTAATGTTGTCACAATGAATGAAAACTACTGCATGAATTGTTGTCCCATATCTGCAAGTAGCTTCCGTAACCAAACTACCTCACATGCAGCCATCGCTGCACCCTTGTACTCAGCCTCTGTGCTCGACAAGGCAACTGTCGGCTGCTTCTTCCTGCTCCAACTAATGGCAGCACTCCCAAGGGAAAACATAAAACCACTAGTAGATCTCCTATCTGAGACACTACCAGCCCAGTCAGCATAACTCAAATCTGGTCTGGTGATAGTCATGTAAATCAAGCTACCTACTATGCGCCTGTACATAGTAATATCTTCAAGAAGCTCACCTATCTCTACACTGAGCTTCACATTCTGCTCTAATGGAACAGAAATAGGCTTACAGCCTATCATCCCATATTTGGATAGCATGTCCAGACCATATTGCCTCTGCAACAACCATATCCCACTCAGGGATCTAATAACCTCAATGCCCAAGAAGTAACGCAGCTCTCCCAAATCCTTCATCTCAAATTTTTGCTTCAAAAGTAGCTTCACTTCATCAATGTCTGCATCACTATCACCTGTAATAATCAAGTCATCAACATAGATGACTACAAGCACAATCCCACTGTTTGTCCTTTTCACATAAAGTGAAAAATCTGAATTGGAAATCTAAAACCCAATAGTGACAAGATATTGCCCTATCTTGTCCGACCATGCCCTGGGCGCTTGTTTTAAGCCATACAAGGCTTTGCGCAACCTGCATACAAAATCGGGGTGTGCATCATCCTCATAACCTTCTAGTTGCATCATATAAACCTCTTCCTGCAAATCACCATGCAAGAAGGCATTCTTCACATCCATCTTATGCAAAGACCATCCCTTTGCAACAGCCATAGCAATTACTGCTCTCACAGTTGCCATTCTTGCAACCGAGCTTAAGGTTTCCCCATAATCAATTCCATATGTCTATGCAAAACCTTTGGCAACCAATCTTGCCTTGTACCTGCTAACAAACCCATCATCATTATGCTTTACTTTGTAAACCCACTTGCAGCCAATAGCCTTCTTATCATGAGGCAAAGGCATCAAATCCCAAGTGTGGTTTGCATCCAAGGCAGCCATCTCTTCATCCATAGCTGCTTTCCAATTTTTATGCCCTGCTGCATCCTCAAAGCATGTGGGCTCTAGTTCCTCTAGAACCTTGACCATATATGCATAGTGATGTGCTGTATACCCATCATATCTCAGCCTGTCAACTAGATAATTCACACGAGTGGACCTGCGTACTATTGGATCACTTGCAGGAGTCTTTAAATCATGCCTGCGTTTTCTTGCACCAGGTGTAACAACAGAAGGAATCCCAAGTTCCTCATCAAGGCTCATTTCAGAGCCACTTGACTCTCCATCAACATGAGAGCTACCAGCAGAAACATCAAACACTAGAGCATGGTCCACCTTTTCTTTTCCCTTACGTGATACCTGCACACAACACTATCAGGACTGCCATGTGACGATTCACTAGATCTCAATCTCCCTATCCATTCATTAGATCCACTAGTAGAGGACTCTCCGAGTCCACTCAAGGCTTGAGATTGCTGCTCTGCATTTGTTGCAACATTCCCATTTCGTGCATCTGCATCTCCTACCATAACAGTTGGTGTATACCAACTGCTCATTTCATCAAAAACAACATCTCTGCTCACTTGCATTTTGCGAGTGAAAGGGTTATAACAATGATACCCTTTCTGGTGCAGAGCATATCCAATAAAGATGCATTTTTCTGCCTTTGGATCCAGCTTTGTTCTCTTCTCATCGGGAACATGAACATAAGCTATGCAACCAAATACCTTCAAGTGAGAAATATCTGGTTTTTGGCCTGTATACATTTCTTCAGGCGTCATGCCATGGACAGCTGCAATGGGGGTTCTGTTCATAATATAAACAGCAGTTGCTACTGCTTCAGCCCAAAAATAATCAAGCATGTTTTTCTCATTTAGGATCGCCCATCCTACTTCTGCAATATGCCTATTCTTCCTTTTTGCAACCCCATTCTGCTGAGGGGTAGACCTGCATGAGTACTTCCTTTGAATTCCTTGTTCTTATAGATATTCACTAAATTCTTCTGAAAAGTACTCTCCCCCTCCATCAGATCTCAGCACCTTAATATGCACATCTTTCTCTTTTTTAACCATGGCCTTAAAAGCCTTGAAATGGCTGAACACTTCACTTTTGTGCTTCATAAAATAAATCCACATCTTCCTAGTGTAGTCATCAATAAATGTCACATAATAATGGCATCCACCAAGCTTTGGTTGTCCAAACATCTGAATGGATCACTTCCAAAGGTCTTCTGCTCACCTTAGCATTTTTGGGAAATGCATGTCTAGCCTACTTTCCCATTCGGCATGCTTCACATATTTTTTGCATTCTCTCAACTGTAAATTTAGGCAAACCTGCAACAATGTTTTTTGTTTGCATAGATTTCAGCCTTTGTATATTCACGTGCCCAATGCACTTGTGCCATATCTCAATATCGACAATGACACCTCTCCCATGCGCAAACATAGCAACTTTCACCTCAAGCATATCTACATCCAAGGTAAACATTCTGCCATTTTTGTTGCCTTTTGCAAACAAGCGGCACTTATTTTCAAGTCCTCAACAAAGCATCCATCAGGATTAAATCTCACCTGCATACCTTGCTCAACCATCTGGCCAACTGAAACCAGGTTCTTGGTGATTTTTGGAACATGACGTACATCTGCCAAATACTTTGTTTTGCCATCTTGCATAGCCAATGGCACTTTACCAACCTGCGTAATTGGGTGCGCAATATCATCACCTGTTTCAACATAACCTGGCTTATCCAAATTTTTGACATCATGAAACCACTCACCATGACTGGTCATGTGGTTAGAGGCACCTAAATCAACATACCAAACATCATTGCAAGCTGCAGCATCTCTTGTCATGGAGTTAACCATATGCTACATCACAAAAAGTGCTCATTTCTGTCATCACCATGCCCACTTGATGATGCATAGTTGCTTTGCTGCAACTTCCCACTTTTGATGTCATTCTGCTTTTTATAGCATGTATTCTCCTTGTGTCCAGGCTTTCCACAATAATAGCATTCCATGATACTATTTACTTGCTGGTTCCTTTGCCATGAACCATGGCCTCTTTGGCTCCCCCTACCTCTAGAACTACCACATCCTCCTCCATAGGACTAGTTTTCTTGTTGTTGCTACTGGTTCTGATTTCCTGCATGGCCACCAAAACGGCCTCTTCCTCTACCCCTGCCTCTACCTGTATTCAAGTAGAAAGTAGACTCTTGAGAAGTTGAGGTGGCTGAACCACCATTCCTTTGCTCTTCACTCAGCAAGAGAGCAATAAGTTCCTGAAAATCAGGAAATGTTTCACGGACTCCAATGGATGTCCGAAACTGTGCATAGTCCTTCCCAAGACCCCATTCAAGGTCACGGACACTAAGTCCTCATCATCAACAGGTGCTCCAATGGAGGCAAGAGAATCTGCAAGGCCTCTCACCTTCAAGGAATACTCATTTATATTCAGATTTTTCCTTTGCACATTGTGCAACTCCTGCTTCAGCTACATCTTTCGTGCATTGGTATTTGTGCTATACAGCTTCACCAATGTATCCCATGCCTCCTTAGGCATCTCTACATCCTGTATATGTACAATCATGGAATCTGAAATACTGACAAATAACCAATACAAGCATTTTCTGGCTTTTTCATGCCATTCTTTAAAGGTCTTTAATTCAACAGAAGTGGAAGCAGCACCCAAGACTGGTTCTGCAGTTTCACCACTGATGTACTCCCAAACTCCCTTTCCCATAAGGAAGTTTGTCATCCTGAACTTCCATGCTTGGAAGTTGTTCTTGTCAAGCTTCTCACTGACAATGGTAGATAGATTCTTAGACATTTTACAAATCATGAACTGCAACAGCAAGCAACCTGTAAACACAGCAAATGCCTCACAAGGGCAAATAGTAAAACTTCTACAAACAGCCTCACAGGGGCAGTGGCAAGCAACCACAAGTCACTTCAAGTGATGAATATGCATAAATACAGTGACCCAAACTGGCCTGTGTCTCTCAGAATCTCTGCACCAGTGTCACACAGCAACCTCTTTGTCACAAATCACACATAGGCAAAAATACGGCATACACAGTAAAAGACGACCACTTCTCCTGAGTGCCTGCGGAAACTTTGCGATGCCAAAACGGACCCTAAAACGGCCCCAAATCGCGATTTCGATGCATCAAAAATTGCTTCGCAGATCGTTTTTCTCGAGGTAATGCACCCGAGCTTCACACCAAGGGGCGTCGAAATCAGTGACAGTGCACCTTGCACTCACGGTGGTGTACCTACAGAGATATGCTCCCAGCATCCAAAATGAAAGGAGGCGCAAATCCTCTTACTAGGGTATCACGACCTCTACTTGCTGCTTGAGCTCCTCACCATGAACCAAGCTCTGATACCATGTAAAGAATGCGGGAGAGAGGGAGGAGACTCGATTGCAGCTTCTTCACAACATACACAAGAGAGGAGACACAAGATGTGGAGGCTGAAGCTTATTTTCACTTAGTTGAAAATAGCACACAACGACACTACAATAGAAGAGGGGTATACGTGGTTCATATGTGAATCCAAACCAAAACATACATGGCAGTCTAACTACACCACAAGTACAACCAATATAGGTGATGACATAAATGATAGTCACCCAGGAGATATATCGGGGCTAGAGCTTGATATCTCAATAGTGCCACCTACTTTCAGGTTCAACACCACCAAAATGGGTTGCTAAGAAGACAACAATATTATTAATTGATGCTTCCACATGCAAGGACCTAAGTATCAGCATCACCAAGAAGCAAATATCACAAATCAAGTTAGGGATGATTGCACAAAAGGAAACACCCCTCTAATTGATATTCATCTCTAAGATATCACAACTAGGGTGTTTCACGATCCAAGGGACTTGATCAAGAATAACAAGGGGAGTTTTAACCTCTTTTGGTCGTAATAGTGGGGCCTTCTTTGTTTATTTGTATATATGCGAAAGTGAATCGTTTAATTGTACATATGAAAAATCCATTTAATTGAAAAGAGTGAGATCAAAGGAGCGTTTATTTTGCTCCCACAAAGCCAATCATAAGTCAACTTGGGATACTCTAAACCTGGTTGGACATTTTAGGTCTAGTACATATTTTAGGATTGGACTTCCCTTCAAAAGGTTGTGTATAAAAGCCAATCTTTTGGCTTTTAGTCCTCATTATACATCGTGGAATACAAGGAGCAAGACTTTTCTCTCCCATCCTCTCATTGAGTTCTATATGAGTTGTGTGTTTGCTTTCTTGCTTTCCACCTCCTTGTTTGTTTCCATGCATATGTTCTCTTTCCCCTTCACTATCCTCATGCCTCCCCTCTCCATCCACTCCATCACTCCCCACTCTTACCACTTCCTCCTCTTCTTATAGAGTGACTTGGAGATACATTTTGAGACCACAGACATGATATCTACGGATCAAAGATCTTGAGAACATGGTTGAGCACCTCATCGGCACTGTGTTGAGATACCCTTATGGTGGTGATGCAAGGTAGGTAAGCCTTATTAAAATTTTTGGTGCCATTTTCATGGAGTAGGACCATGCTTTGTCCTTGATCGTTTTCTTTTTTACTAGCCACTTGTACAAGTGAGGATTAGGAGCCTCGACTTGTGGGTCACTTTGTCTTACATCCTTAATGTTTTTTAGGATGAAGGACTCCATTTCCTCCCTATCCATAGCATTTAGGTCTTTACTTGTGTCTTTCTTCTTAGGGAGATTGTCTGGGACAGAGGGTCTCGAGGAAACAATCGAGGTTGCCTCCCTTTCTTCCCATGACTCTTTCATATTATCACTCAAATGTATGGCCAACTTTGGGCATAGTTCAAAAGATGTGGGTTTATCCATGAGAAGGTTGTCATGCAACCTCGCAATCCGGATGTCTAAGATGAATCAATGTAACAACTCAGTGTCACTCAAACCTCTCGTTGGGCTCAGAGTGGGACTTCATATCTTTAATCTTGGTGATGTATTCCCACATGCTTTCCCCAATGTTCTTTTTAACCTCATACAATTTTGTGATTGGGCTCCATTTATGACTGCTTGGGGAAAATCCCAAGATGAAAGCTTTCCTTATAATGGCAAAGGTGATCAACTCTGCAGAACCGAGGGCTCTAAACCAATAGCTTGCTTTGTTTTCCAACATGAGTCCGAATGCACCAACCTTGATGAGATCATCAAGATATTCAAAGGTGGCACATACTTGCTCGTATTGCTCTACATGGTAAATCGGATCTCCTTCCCTTGAGTACTTGCATACTAGCTTTGCTATGTTATACGGTCTAAATCTGTTGACGGTTCTCTGGGGGGTCGGGAAGCTATCATAGCCGCTCCTCGACCTAAAGCCTTCGCACCCCTTCCAAGAGCCTCGATAGCTCGAGTGAGAGCTAGCGATTCTGCAGATGGTGGGGGGTATGGATGGTATGGTGGATAGTACATTGGTGGGGGCCATGTTATGCTCGAGGACCTACATATCCTGGTGGACCGTACTCTTGAGGTGGTTGGACACCTCATGTTGGTGTGACAGTTGGGAGTACTGGCAAGCCCTATGGTACTGTTGTATGCACAGATCGTATGCACAGATCGCAGCATTAGAGCTATAGAATCGGGTAAGGGGTGAGTGATGTGGATCTTGGTCCCACTGGTATGTACACTGTAGCTGTCGCCCCAAGGCCTGGGCTACTTGTAGTTGTCACTGGTACAGGAGCTATTGGGGGTTGCTACTCTTTGATGAGTGTTGGGACAACTGGTGGGGGAGCAATAGGAGCTCTCAATCCCACATATACCCATCTAGGTGTAGGGAGGGATTGAGTCTCCAAATCCTCATTTTCCTCTAGGATCTCTTCCAAGAATGGCTCAGGGTATAGTGGAGGCTGATATGGGATTCTCCCCCCCTGGGTTGGATCTGTAAGAATCACAAGGTACTGTTTACCCTAGTATTGCATAACATCCTCATAATCACTTAAGCCTTGGTGTGGGGAGATGTACATAGTGTAAAGATTGCGGGAGAGAGGGAGGAGACTCAATTGCAGCTTCTTCACAACATACACAAGAGGGAGGACACAAGATGTGGAGGCTGAAGCTTATCTTCACTTAGTTGAAAATAGCACACAACAACAATATAATATTAGAGGGGTATACCCTATATGTCAAACCCTAGAATACCGGTTCATATGTGAACACAAACCAAAACATACGTGGCAGTCTAACTACACCATGAGTACAACCAACATAGGTGGTGACATAAATGATAGTCATCCAAGAGATACATCGAGGCTAGAGCTTGATATCTCAACACTCCTCCTCAAGCTCAAATCCATCTCAAGTATACCAAGCAAGCTCCTAAATCTGCAAAGCTTCTCAGTACCCAAGGCCTTCATAAAAATATCAGCCACCTGCTCCTCAGTGTTGACATATACAAGGTCAATCTCACCTGCTAGCCCTATACTCAGCCTTTGTGCTCAATAAGGCAACTGTCGGCTGCTTCTTGTTGCTCCAACAGATGGTAGCACTCCCAAGGGAAAACATAAAACCACTAGTAGATCTCCTATCTGAGACACTACC